>NC_086379.1:54568581-54871611 GCF_036588685.1 Mytilus trossulus | reverse complement strand
GAACCATAAGACTCATTGTATATTCTGAATATCAGAACTACTGCTATCAAATTGGTAATGTTAAAAGAGACAACTATCACAATCGATTTCCCCCGTAATTTCTAACATTATTTCAATATTTTGTTTGTATTTTACCTCTGTCAGAGTTTGTTTCGCGAATGTTGAAATTTATATTGTATTTTACATTAATTACTTATGATATATAATATGAAGCAGAAATGTATAGCAATGAGCATGAAACAAAGATAATTAAATTCAGAAATGTGGATTTAAATTGTTACTTGAATGGAGAGTTGTCTCATTGGCACTCATATCACATCTTTCTATATCTGTTTATGTTTTCAAACTTTATACTGTTCAAGCTTCGCTTTGTGTATTTTTCTATGTTTGCGAAAAGAGAGGAGCAAAACTCTTTCCTTGTTGTCGATCCAACATGGCCAAAATACGATAATTACAGCAGTAATATGATGGCCAAAATACGATAAACACAATAGTATGATGGCCAAAATACGATAAACACAGTAGTATGATGGCCAAAATACGATAAACACAGTAGTATGATGGCCAAAAATACGATAAACACAGTAGTATGATGGCCAAAATACGATAAACACAGTAGTATGGTTAATATCGCCTCATGGCCGCTGTGAATCTGTACCGAGATCAGTTCAGCAATAACCTTTTTAAAGATATGTTTTAATATTTTGTCCCCAGATGAGGTCAACAGGAATGACCTTGGTTCATCATTGAATACATCCAACCTGCATGTTTTGCACGATCACTGCTTTCAGTTTAGGAGTAAAAAAACAAGGTTCTAAAAGAATTGTACAAAATGTACGTGTTAACTAATTTTCCTGATGACTTGTATTGTTAAAAAATTACACATATATAATGTGGTGTTCAGTTTAAAGTTTAAACAATAAATCTGACTCTAAAATCTTGACAAGTCTTAAGGGGTTTTGTGTTCTTAAGCTGATTAAAATATAAATTATGTATTGTTAAATTTATTCTTGTTCTGATTATGCATAAAAGCTTTGCCACTGGACGCTAAACAATCAACAATAAAAATAAACTGGTTGATTTGTTTTTGTGTCTTGGGTTTCCTGTCTTTTTTACCTTCTCTTATTCCTGCTTTAATGCTTTCAGTCAATTTAACACGATGAAACGAATGCTAAGAACTCAAACAATATGAGCCCATAGAAATCTGCTTCATAAATTTGAATTGTAGATCTTTTTACAATCTTTTAATCATGATTTCGATTATAACCATACTTAAATCATGGCAGATGTCGTCCGTATACTATTGGGAAATACAAAGCTCTAATGTATGGTCGGTCCCTGTTTTGGTGTCAAAGCTCATCAAACTTCAAGATGAACAAACCATATCAGAGTATAAAGATAACCATTGATTCTTATGATGTACGACACCACCGAAAAACACAGTACCATGGTTAACCATACCATTATAGCACCTCAACAAATTATATGGGTCCACAGTGTCCGAGTCACCGGGTCTATGTAGTTTTAACTACGTACCTCTGGTCTGTCAACGTTGAGGCTGTAAGTTTGAACCCAGCACATGGCAGGGACGATCGCTTTCAATGATAATTGATTAGGTTGTCAGTTTTTTCCACAAAGGTTGTGGTTATCTCTGGGCATGCATGTTTTCTCTTCAAATGAAAACCGACCACCACAGAATATAGTCAAAACCGACGAAAGTTGCGTTAAACACCAAATATTAATCAATAAAAAATGAAGGTTTATACAATTTAAGTTATGAAATTAAAATTGCACAGAGATAATGGAAGATGACAAAGGCAGGATTTTCAGATGGGATGCCGGTAGTTACATAATCTTCATGGATACAAGATGTGCAAATGATACTACAATTGTACATCAAATTTCTAAAAATAACTCCTTAATCTACAAAGAAACTAAAACATGTCAATTAAACAATAGTTTTTAAAATCACAGGGACTCGGTTAGCAGATATTTTTTTTTATCTATCTTTTTTTCGATATTTTTTTTCATAATTCCTGTTTATTTGTATTACATTATTAACTTTGGCATCAATATTTTTGTTTTGTTTTCTCGCAATGTGCAGTTTACTATCCATATTTGTATACTGAAAAATTCTACTTTTTCCAACGTCAAAAACGTTATTAATGTAAATGTACAAATAGAGAGGAAATAGGAAAAAAAAGAATGAAAAAGACATAGACATAGATAATTTTTATTAATCTGCTAACCCAGTCCCTGTGGTTTTAATCACTTAAAGAATGGGGGCTTAGAAGCTCAATGGAAATGGAAAGTATCAATAATAACAAAACTACATAGCAATGGTCATGCACCTACCAATAGTAGTTCCACTTTATCTTATCTAATATTAGACTAAAAAAAATTATTGATGCTATTAGGCTGACAGAAACAGCATTCCTTAGTCATTTCACAGCACCTGCACCAAGACAAGACGAAAGTGGGAGGTCATTTGGGACCTATTGACAAGATGAGCAATAAACAATATTGGGGTCTTCAATGCCTTCTTATTTTTTTCTTCTACAAAACACAACTAAAAATGTTCCTTGAAATAAAAACTTTAAGACCATGTTTGTCAATATTATGCTCAGAAAAGTTTTTTCATTTCAAGAAATCAGGGAAAGGTGCCCATACTCCAATTCTTCTAGAAATGTGTAAAACCCCTGGAAATTTTTTGTCTCCATGTCTTGCTCAGTAAGTACCAAAAATCCTTGGACTGTCAATCTGTCCATGAAATACTGTGGTTTCATTAAATCTATATTAAGTTGTGGACTACTATGAGATATTAATACAATCTTACAAAGGCAGCTGCATAAGACCATACTTTCTCAGACTCATACATCTGAGATTAACATTCCCAAAATCTGACAAGCTCAGAGATGAAATAAGAGAGGATATCTGAAATTTCTAAGTTTTGTATTCTTACCATTTTTCTAATTCTGGTTCACCTCCTAAAAGTTCTATTGGATTCAAAACGGCAAAAAAGTTGCATGTATGCTGTGCCACAAGGTACACTGAATCCTTTTCTGTGATAAGGAAAGTTATCACTTTAACCTTGTTAGTTTAAGTTTGTAATACAGGGTCAGCTCCAGTCATTTAAAACAGGGGGGTGGGGGTGGGTGGGGGTTCCAATAACATGTCCCTATTCAAATGCATTGAACGTCCAAAAAACAGAGGGGGTTCCAATCCCAACCCACCCCCCTTCTGGATTCACGCCTGTAATATTTCTTGTTTTGACAACACAATATGATTCTGTTTCTAATTCATTTCTAGTTCATAATAAAGATATAAGAAGATGTGGTATATGTGCCAATGAGACAACTCTCCATCTAAGTCACAATTTGTAACAGTACACCAACAAGGAACCTAGACTCACACTGAACAGCAAGCTATTGCGGGCCCCACAATGGGTAGTGTAAAACCATTGATACAGGGAAATCAACTGTCTAATCTATATCAAATACAAGAAACACTTATGAACCACACCAACAAATGAAAACCACCGAACAACAGGAGTTGATTTCACAAAAAAACTTACGGCTAAGAGTTATCATAAGTATATTGAATGATTAATGATTTAAGAACAATCTTAATCATAAGTTTTTGTGTGAAACCAACTTAAGACAGGTACTAACAAATGCATTTGGTTTAAATGTTTTAACAGGTGCCAACCTTCACTCTAACATGAAATGATAACAACATACACTGAAGGAATAATTACATAATCAGTGTTCTCCCCAGGTTCTTTTAGTATCATGGTAATGTGATGCTATCTGAAGTGGTTTTCTTATATACATTTGTATATTGTTATGCATGTGATACATTAATTTTTAGAAACAAGATGGTATTTCTCCTCTTTACTAGGATTCTAAATGAAATATCTGGTGAGAACACTGATAATATTAGGTTAATGTCAGAAAAAAATATATACTTTTTTGTAGGAGGCCTTGAAACTTAAGTAAGGCAAGGTTTTGACATTGACCTAATACTGTTTTTATACAGAAACTTGATTAATAAATAGATAGCTATTTTTAAATTGTAACACAAAATTTTAAACTTCTTTCCACCCCTTAATGAACCTTTGAGTGTGGAGAAAGCTTTCCATAATGAAATTGACATTGCACAAAATATAGCTGTGTTACTATAACTATGGAAATGAACACAACTAGTTGAAGTATAAATATGATTCGATGCGATTGAAAATGTTTTATGATTTGATGATGTGTAAAAATTATGAGTTAACAAGTTGAAATCAAGATATTGGAACATATTTTAATAATTTATTATCCCTTTTCTTTAAGGGATGCCAGCATTTGTATTGCAGCTATAGTGTCACTATCTATAGGTTTATTAGGATCGTCTGAAATGATATGATATTCTGTCCCTGACTCTGTCTCATACATAACACAATGGGTAATTTCCTGTACATTAGACTTATTCACATCCACAATACATGACAAATCGTTTTCTGAACAATGAGGTATGTTAATAAGGTCAACTTTCTGTTCTGTCACTATGTTGGTATCTTTATTATACTTGGTCAAAGGATTTGTTTTCTCATTCAATCTCTGACGCCGTCCTTTTTTATGATTGGTTATCAATGTCTTATCTCCACTTGCTGACTCTGTACGTTCACGCTTCAGTTTATCTTTTCTAATTCCGTTTTCACTGCTGGTTCCCTGTATTCCCTCTTTAGCTGTTTGCTGACAAATTTTATGATGGCTGGTTAGATAATGCTTTCGGTGAAAACGTTTTCCACATTTGTCACACTGGTATAGTTTTAAATTTTGATGTCTTGACTGTTCATGTCGTTTTAGTGAACCTACAATATAAAATAATTTTCTAAATACTATGCATTGTAACATTTATTTTCCCTAACTAAAACTCCAATAGATTTATAGGTGCTGGCAAAAAAAGATTGTAATTTATTACCAGCATGAAAACAAATAAAATTCTATACACCAACACAAAAAATGTATCCATTAAACTTGAGTTTATATATAGGGTACATGGTATGCTGTTTTAAAATTCCAATGAATTATATGTCTTAGCAAACAAGCTGACTTTTGAAATGGATGGAAAGACCATGCTCAGGAATATTACTACTTATTTTTTATTCAAACTATCTTACTCCTTACAGCTGGAAAAAGGAGTATGTTCACAAAGGGAAACAATATTGTCCTAAAATTGTATGATAACTAACTTCAATAATTATAGTTATCATTGCTTCAAAGATATCTGAATAAAAGAAAAATTTATCTGAGGACATGAATGCCTCCCCTCAATAAATGATTCACTACCAAAATTAAAACTCTGTTTGTGTGTTGTGGTTCATAGCTTAGTGTATGAATTTCATAAATATTAGATGAGAAAAACCTAGGTTAGAGTAAAGAAATGTAAAATGGATGGACTGAAGGACTGATAGAAAGAAGTTTGAACAAGGGTTACACATAATGCGCCCATTGCCTTTGTGCACTCTTATAGTGAAAATGATAATGTTTACTAAATTCTAAATAACTTTCAGAGTTATTGCCTTTGACAACATTGCTCACATGCTAGGGCAACAATTATATTTTGTAAGGATGTGTAGTTCACCAAAATATATATATCTTTATAACAAATAAGACATTAAAAAGTCTTCCAAAATTATTTTTGTCTTGCTTTTGTACAAATCTATATCATGCATTTTGGAATGAGGCTGTTATTTTCCCATTGTTCTGCTGATATAATGCTTTTGTTTTTGTCAGTTTTTAATTTGAAAATACTCTTTATGAATTTGCCTTATAGTTTTCTGTTTTTTGTCTTACATTTTTGTTGGGTTAACTTATCATTTTCATTCTGTTTCTGTTATTTACTCTATTATATTACAAAGTCCAAGTTTGATGACAAAACACTGGTCATCTTGGTACTGCCCCTTCAACTATAGATATTGGATATTGGATATTGGACAACAAATGCAAACTGACAAGAAAAATTACACATCTGAATGGACTAAGTGAGGAAAGTTGTTTAATACTTACTGTTTCTAGTAAATACTTGGTTACACACAGTACAGCTGTATAATGAAGGAGAAATAAATGCATGTCTATTGTTTATATGTGTAGTAAGATCAGCTTCAGTAAAAAATCCTTTGAAACAATGAGGACATTCCAATCTTTTAGGGTTAGAATGCATCTTCAGGTGAGATTTTAGAGAAAATGATTTAACAGTCTTTCCACAGGTGCTACACCTACAAGTTGAAAAAAGTAAACATGTATATTCATTATCTTATATTCTAAACAGACAAAAGTCTTCAAGACATACAAAAGACCTTTCTGGCAATTAACAATTTCCAGGTTTAACATGAATGAGCAATGGATATTTTCAGGTCAAAATTTATAAACTGAGCCTCAAATGTATGTTTTCATGTAATTTTGGAACCTCATTCAAATCGATCCAACGTCACAGCTTTTAAGGTGGTACCTAACACTACAGGGAGATAACTCTGTAAAATCAGCTAAACGTTTTAATTATGTTGTGTAGTTGAGGGAATATTAAGCCTCTCAACGATCAAAACTAGTGTTTGTCAAAACGGTTGGTTTAAAATTTTTGAAATTTTTATATTTTCGTTAACGGGTCAAAGTAAATACTTTGACAAAATTTTATGAAAATTAAACGAGTCCAATTAATTTTAGTGGATGTGTTGGGTACCACCTTAAACATCATCAAAGGTCTGCAATGTTAGCTAGTGAAGCACAAATTTCTAACAAAATTTGTGAAGTACCTTTTAGTGTATTTTGAACACTTCCATACAAGTTGATTTAATATATGTTAAATATCAGAAAGTATTAAAAAGATATGTGTTAAGAATATCCAAAGGATGTTATATGATAGATTGATACCAAATTGTAATGCAAGGATAAAACCTGGCTTCAATCCGCTTATATTTTCGTTCATTTGAATAAATATTGAATATACATGGCTGGATCTACATGGTATCTTATATTCTACATAACTTGAAGCATTAAAGGATGTAAATAAATTCACACTTACAAACAAGTGAGAGATCTTCTGTGAGCTTTCATTAACTTCTTTGTTTTACAATCTTTCCATTGGGAATTAGTCTTGTTATTTTCTGTAACAGATTCCTTACTGCCAGTAAATATTTTCCCATCTTTACCACAATTTACTTGCTGCTTTGGGTGACTTGTTAGTGTGTGATCTTCCATTTCTTCCACTGTCCTGCAGTTATTCTGGCTAAGATCAAAACTACAATAAAACTAGTTAAATAATTCTACTTAAAATTTTTTTAAAATAAGCAAGCCAGGAATTAATATTTCTTTCCCTTTTTTGAAATGATAAAATAAAGACATGGACGATATATATTTTATCATAGAGAACTATAAGAAATATTGGTCCATGCATCAATCAAAAATATATGCAATATGTTTAAATTTTCTTTAGTTAGAGAATTTATTCTGACATCAGAAATCTAGTGGTGTACATGTTTAACTTGTTAATGTAAATGTGATTTTTCATACAAGTGTGTATAGAAAACCCTTGATTTCATGACACAATGTGGCTGCATAAATCCTAAAAAGTATTACCTTAGGTCAGCATTGGACTCCTCAATTACATGTGCTTTTACAAGATCTGAGTTTATATTCTTTTCGGAAAGACAAATGTCAGATTGCACATTATCTATCACGCACTTCTGCTCCCCTCTTTCTGAATTATCAGAATGTTCTGTTCTTTTATCTTTAAACTCTACAGAACCATTCTTGTGGAAAGTTGCCTGATCTTCATCCTTACAAAAATTTTGTTCCATAACTAAACTGTCATCAAATGATTCTCTATGATTTTCTACAATCTTGCAGTTATTGGACATTGCGTCTTCATGATTTGATTTCTTTCTGTTTGAAACTGGTTTTAACTTTTTAGTTTGTTTTGATATAGTACCAACAGAGGATACTTTCCTTTTCTTAGTCTTAAAACTATCTGTGGTCTGTTTATCTGACGAAAGAGAACAGTAATCAATTCTCTTGTTTCTAGTTGCCATTTTACGAGAAGATTTCACAATTTCATTACATGTATTATTAACCACTTTTGTGGTCTCAGTATTGTCTTTTGAATATCTTAAAAGTCTTTTTTCAGTCACGTTAGCTTCTTTTTTCAAAAGATTCTCAGACACAGAATCCAGTTCCCTCTCAGTTATAATATCTGTGGTGTTCTTGTCATGTTTGTCACCCAGCTTCACTGACTTATTTGAACAATATCTATATATGCTGAGTAATTTTTTAAGCTTGCTATCAAATTTGTGAAATCCATCTTCATTTTCCTTTTTTTGTCTGAAATAAAGTAGATTTATTTCAAAATTAAGAAATTAACACACAAATTTCTCTTTAACCAAACCAGATTTTAAACTTGAATGGTAAATACAATTTCAATAATTCTGATTTGACATTCACTTTTCCTATTATGCTTGGAGATTTTAATTGGTGATGAGTTTATCTCTTGTTTTTTCTTTTTTTTTACAAATATTTTGTTAATTATTTTTGAAATTTGTTAATATTTTAAGCTATTCTGAAAGATAAAAAGATAAAAAGTATTGCTCAATAAAATTTATCATCAAATCAAGAATTCAATATATATATTATTTACTTTTAAACAAAAATATCTAATTACATTAGATATATAACTAAAATAAATTTGAATACTCTTCTTTAAGAAAATAGAAAAATATTATACCTTCTGCTGATAAAAAGATTACAGGTTCCATCAACATGATCATCATATGCAATTCTAAATGGCATAATGGCAAATGATAATGTGCATTGCCAGTCTAAATTGTTCTTAATAAAACATGAAACCTTGTTCTTCAGTAGTGTCCAAATCTCGTCTGAAATTAGATTTTTAAATACCGGTATAAAATAATTCTGATAGTAGCGTTTTTGTTGCTTACCTACTTAAAATAATATCAAAAGGTGACCATTTATTATTTCATTTTCTAGATTATCATCGCATAATTTCAAAAAGATGCAACAAAATGAAATTGTAAACAAAAGCAAAAAAAATAAGTGGTACATTGTATCCCAAAAGCATAATTTTGATCATTGCACCATGAAAATTAGGTCAAGATCAGGTCAAGATGATCAGGTTGATATGTAAATGTAAGAAGGATTCTATAGACTAAATATCAATAACCTCATACTTTAAATACTGAGAAACTGACATGATCATGAAACTTAATGTTGACGTTTGTGGGGCCATTAAACAAAGAAAATGATGTGCATAAGAAAGCAGTGAATTCTCAAGGCCCTGTAAGTACCACGGGTTCACAGTGGTATAAAGTTTTAGCGTGTTGGTAGAATTTTGGTCCGTGGAAAATTTTCAGTTAAAAAATCCGTAATCAGTAAAATTTAAAACAGCTTCTTTAATCTTTTCTGTGTGGTATAAAATTCCAGAAAGTACACAGGGAGTTGTGAGGAAAGAAAAACCTTAAATTCAATAAAATATAATACACTTGTAAGATATAATACTTTCCCTTTTATACAGCGTACCTGAATAATGGACATCTTTTTTCACTATATCTATGTGTAAATCAGCTGACTTTAAAAGCTGAACATCAGGTGTTAAAAGTGATAATCCTCCACATAAACTACTTCTAAGGTATAACCTTTTCATTACATTGTATCTGATAAATGAAGAAGGAAAAATTGTCATTTGATTAATGTTATGTCTTTGTTGTCTCATTACCTAGTTTATTTTATTTTCAAAAAAAAAGAAAAGCCATGTCAAATGCTGTCCAGAATTACCTCAAAAGTCCAAATTAGACAAGCCAATCAAAGAATCACAATCCCTACAACAACATCTGGAAAATATCTGTCATACTCCTATCTTGATTTGTGAGTTGAAAATGATGTGCTACAACATATCTTATAATGCCAAGCATCCAACATTTATGACAGCAGAATGAGTCCTGGGTCATAAACTTTACATAGTACTAGGAGTACAGACTTTGTGCCCTAAACACCAAATCCCGTATTTTGGTTGGTTGATTTCTGTCAAATTCTCAGTCTGAGTATTATAATCTGACTGCAAGGCCTGAAGCTCTGGTTCAAATAATTATCATTTCCAGACTTTGAAAAACTATGTGTTTATATGAATAAAAAGAGATGAAGAGTACTAAGTTAGGAGTAACTAGGGTCTACATTTATAATGAAATAAAACCTGAACCACATGCTTAAGAATTTTTATTTTTTCACTAAGATAATATTGTATACTATTTTTTTCTCCATTTATACCAGACTGTTACTCAGTAGGCTAATTTTACCTTATGTACAGACATTGATGTCACTAAACTCAATCATAAATCATGTCTTTCAATTTTCAATTTTCATGTCTCTGGTGTAGAGTTGTATCATTGACAGTCATACCTTATGTTCTTATTTTTTTTTAACACAAAACTAAACTAAAGTACCTGCAAACAATGTCCAGTAAACACATGGTAATAATTTCTGGTGATAGTGTATCTACTATTGTTACCTCTGGCCACATAGAATAGAGGTCAAGGAATATCATCACATACTTCTTTCTTCCTTGGCAGCCATATGGTCCCAACACACATAACTCAACCTGGAAAAATTAATATCTCTTGAAAAACTCTGAACTCTGAATTAAGTGCAATGAATTGCCATTTTAGTTTGGTGAGTGTTTCAGCTTTTGAAAGTAAAAAAGTATTGTAAATATAAATCAACAATTAATTTATAGATTCTTTTGAACATCAAACTGATATCTTCCCGTATTGTATGACTAAATCAAAATAAAATCTTTAAAAAAAATGAAAAAGTTACTTGTAGTTAGTATCTTGGAAAATATGTTAGACTTTGAAGTACATCAAAACACCTTTTCATAGAATCTTCTATATGGAAGAGAAGTCATTGTTTATTTCAGATGTGACTTTTTCAGTTTTACTCTACTTAATTAATTCCGACAAGTGAAGTATATAGACTCAGGAACATGTAATGTTTGTAAAGAATTGCCTTTAAAAAAAAGGAAATACACTGAGATCTTTGAATGGATTTTCACAGATTTAGAGATAGAATTTTCAAAATATCTAAACCATTGTTAACTGCTAAAACCACACATAAAAATTCATATGCAAAGACTTAAAAGATCTCAGGTAACCGTAACTTTTCTTAAACAGCCAATAGTCTGATAGTATAAATTGTGTTGGATGACATGTTAATAATCTCCGACCATGCAAGGGCTGTATAGCTAGTCAAGGTCGTTAATAACTTCCATTTGTTGTTAAATAATCTTACAGAATGCCAAAAGTAACCAGGGTCAACATCAGTATCAGATTCAAGGTTACATATTTCTACTCCATTATTATCCATGTTTTCTAAAACTTCTTCATTTCTCTCCTCATCTGGCTCATTTTTCATTATACAACTCTTCTCAACAGCTGAATTTTGTTTGGTAGAGCTTGAGCTTTCTAGGTCTGTTTCATGCACAGTTTTTATTTCATTATTACAACTGAAAGACAATTCCAATGATTGGCTGATGTCATTGGTATTTTCATTATGATCAACATCGATGTCTGTGTTTGATGAAAATAATTCAATTGTACTATCACTGTTTCCACAACTTCTGAAGTTTTCCATTTCTTGTAATACATGGTTGCCATGTTTTTCACCGTACAACATATTCAATATTGCCATGTCATTTTTCTGCTCCATTGTGATAATATTAGTTGTATCTAATCTTGAACTACAGATAGGACAGTTCCTGATCAACAGTTTAACCATCTCAATCATACACAGAAAATAATATTGATCTTTACACAGTGCTACTGTTCTGTTTTTACCATGATGTTGACCTACAAAATATTCATCAATAAATTTTTATTATATTATGTTTTTGCTTCATGAATGGAAAAATATGGTATTTCTTAAGTCCATTTCGTTTTCTTAAATTAATTATCACAGGAACCCTCTAACCCCCCTCCCCCCCCCCAAAAAAAAACCCCCAACAAACAAACTTGGTATGATAACTACTTAACACATTCAACTGGTCAATACTTATTAAATACAAAGAACTCTTTACAAAATATCAAGTGTTGTAAACTTTGTTAAATTTCTATGGTGAAACTCTGACAAATCTAAATTCAGATTTATCAGACTTATACTACGCACTGTGTCCCTGGGAGCATTAATTACCATAAAATCATAGTTGTATTCCCTACACAAAGCCCTTTTCAGTGCATTTTCTGATATCCATAGTAATCATGACATGTTTAACCCCGCCACATTATTTATGTATGCGCCTGTCCCAAGTCAGGAGCCTGTAAATTCAGTGGTTGTCGTTTGTTTAAGTGTTACATATTTGTTTTTTGTTCATTTTTTTACATAAATAAGGCCACTAGTTTTCTCGTTTGAATTGTTTTACATTGTTTTTTTGGGGCCTTTCATAGCTGACTATGCAGTATGGGCTTTGCTCATTGTTGAAGGCCATAGAGTGACCTATAGTTGTTAATGTCTGTGTCATTTTGGTCTTTTGTGGATAGTTGTCTCATTGGCAATCATACCACATCTTCTTTTTTATATGACCTTGGTTTTTATATAAGGCTCTTGGAACCACAGAAAATACATTTTTGTAAAATAACTAAAACAGCAAAATGAAAAGAGCCTGTGTCTGGTCACCTTAGTACAATGTAGTACAGTGTATGTGCATTTACAAAAAGGGATTTATACACTCTGACTTATAATGCCGACCCCATTAGTTCATCTTGTAAATCTGAAAATGCAAAATTTAATAGTTGTGCTGCCAGCTAGACCTTTTTGTAGACAGGGTTAAGTTATATTTTAGTTTCAATAAAAATAATTTGTTTTACAACATTTTACAAGACTGGCCAAAACAACTCATTGGGAAAGAACCCAATACTGTCATCTTAGACATCTACTGCTATCACTGGAACAGAGTCGAAAAAGGAAATGTGAGAAAGAGACAACAACCTCACCAAAGATCAGAAAACAACACAAGGACAGCAAATGGGTCTTTCAAGGGGCTGTAGCTAGGAGATATACAGATATATAAAAATCTAAAAAAATAATTTTTAATCATTTTTCAAACTGTTGTCGTTGAATAGTGAAATTAAAATTCCCTTTTAGCAGCTAGTATGGTTCAATTTTGTCAAATAAGCTAAGAAAACATTAATGATGAATTCTCATTGAATCTGTATTCATGTGACCTTCAATTTAACCACTTACATGTGGCTAGAGATGGATAGCGCATTAACTGTGCGTGTTGAGTTATTCGAAGGTAAAGAATGTTAACATTGAAAGTGAAACAAAGGTAAAACATTTGATTGACTGGTTTCTAACACAAATTATCATTCTTATGTAACGGTTTATTTCTTCCTCTGTGATATTTTATCCTGAGGATGATTTGTCACGGTAATTTTTTTCCAGGCATGGTATTTCACAGGTAGAATTTTTCCAGAGGAGTGAAAATCTATCTGTGTTATGCGGATAGTATGTACCAGTATATATTTGCCGTATCATATTTCACAGAACCTTGTGAAATATACTCCCATTAATTAGTATGTAAGTAACTCGCAATCAATATATACCTGACTTTAACTATGAAATGTTTCACAAAGGTAGAACAAATTTGCTTAATTTATCAAAGGGAGGTAATTATGAGCAATTTATATTTTAAAGATATTAATATGATATATTCCTGAATCTATTTCATAGAGAAATTTTTCCTTGAATCTTATTTTTTATATATTCATTTATATAACATTGTATAACAAGATGACTTACAACATACATTTTTAATAAGACAGATATTATTTCACAGGTAAATACTATCCAACTGTTTAAATTGCTTTTGTTCCAATAAATTTTTATGCTATAATTTATCTGGTTTTCATATAATTAACAACAACATCTCTGTCCCCAGACTATTTACATAGTTAAAAATATTATCATAATCAAATTCTTCCATTACTGTTAAAAGTAGTAATGCAACTATATTTCTACCTTTACGTTTTAATTTATATTTGTACTGAGATCTGAAAACAACTCACTTTTACATGTATTTCACATACCTTATTAAATCATGATATTATTTCCCAATTACGATCTTTGAAATTATTTCTGGTGTTCTTTCTTATGTTTAATGATAATTTTCTTTTAAAAGAATGATATTTACTTGAAAATTTACAGGATTTTTTTTCAATGATAATTTGTGAAAAAATTCCCATTTAAATACGTTTTTTTTTACAAAATTGGTTTAATTCAAATACACTTTTATTATTTCATAGTATTTTTAAAGGATAAGTTTTTTCTAATAACTATTCAATAAGTTAACTACCCAGAAAGAATTTCACGGCAAAGGAAAAAATATCCCAGGGACAACAACAACTACTGTGACATTTTTTTATCCGGATCAATTTTCACCCAGATATAATTTTGCTTTACACTTATAGATTATTATGCAGGTAAAAACAATGATTAAATTATATTTTTTTAATGTACCAATGTATATAATAATTTGAAATTAAACAGACATAAAAAATCTAATTGCATGAGTTCCCTATCTATTTTTATCTACATGTATATTAATGTTAATATTATTTATTCGACCATCAGAGGTTTTCATAGGTCAACTCAAAAGTCATTAGATGGCATCAAGACATACACACAAAACAAAGCAACATATCCTTGACCCCATGCCCTGTAAATTGTGTATTTTAGACTTTTTATAATTCGGAAAAATGTTTTACATTATTATGAATCAAATATGAGAATTTGAATCAAATTGGTGAATGTGAATTTGACAGCTATTTGACTGTTCCCAGCTAGAAGGTTCTGAAACCAATGGTGGAGTCTTATTCTATTTTTACTTATTCTTATTTTTATTCGCCGCGATATAGCCTTTTTGTGCTAATAGGCGTAAAGCAATCAACAATCAATCAATCAATATTTTTACCTTCTTTGCTTATATGGCATTCATAGAAGGCCTGCAACTTATCCTCATTTGAAAACAGTACCAGTCTTTTTAATGACTTTTTATCACTTTTCTGACGGTCAGTATCACTGATATAATTACAATTCGATGGAAAGGGAGTGGAATAATACTGTGAGTAAAGTTTGCCATTTTCAATGATAAAATCTAAAGCTCTTTGTCTAAGATTAGATCTGTGAATTCTGTTGCTGTAACGATCATCTGGCGGATACTCATTGGTTTGGAGATAGCTGAAAACGTGTTCGAGATCTATTTTTTGATAGAGAGATTTTTTCGTCTGCTTCTTATTTTTTTCCATTTTTTTCTGCCGGTGTTTTGCAAGGTTTCGTCCCTTTTGTTATTACGGTGCAATGGGAAATATGTAAACGTTCTGATAACTTCGTTCATTGATTTTTTTGGTGTAAACATTGTGAATGTATATCTAATAATAAAAATCTGTCAAATATATGTGCTTTTCCTTCAATAAAAACTTCGGACTTTTACAAGGTAATGGGTTTTGTAACAAAATAATTTTTTGTTTGTTTGAAAATTTACCATTGCACCAGGATTGAGAATTGCAAATGGCGGTGTGTCCAGAATGAAAAGTGAACGATAAATACCACTTCTTATACCAATGCCCCCGAAGAAAAGAAGAGCTGCTAAGAGCAGTTTGAATTATGATAATTTAATTCATTATTTAAAGTATGAAGCATATCCCCCAGAAGTTAACTCTGATCGAGAAAAGCGAAATATCCGGAAGCGTGCAAAGTCGTTCCGCCTGGAACAGCTTCCTAGTGGGGATAAACTTTATTTTACATACACATATCCAGACGAAGAAAATACACAACACACAAAGGAAGTTATCTATAAAACTGAAGATCAGAAAAGAGCTTTTGACGAATTTCATATAAATTCGAAAGGTAATTGAAGTATTTTGGGGTGTCTGTTTTTTGTTATTTGCTACAAGAGCCTAAGACTAAGGAGGATAGGACTATGAATGCCTTTTACAGTCAGTGTTCATTCTCAATTAAAATTTAGCATCATTATAGTTCAAACACAGGCACTTGTTTCTGTCAATATGGGGTTTACTATCAATACCAGTATAAAAAAAACACATTTTTTTTTTACCGAGGGTATAGTTAGACGGCCTCGATGGTCGAGAGACCCGCGGTAGCCTGTCCGCGTCTAACGTGCGACACCACGATGAACATCCCCATTTGCGTCGGCGCAACTTCTTAGAGGGACAATGTGTTTTTTTTTTATACTGGTATTGATAGTAAACCCCATATTGACAGAAACAAGTGCCTGTGAGTTCAAACCTTATATATGAGGAAGGCGCTTCTATAAATTAATCCGGGGACATAAATGCCATTGTCCTACATATACATGTATTGATTGATTGTTTGTTTGATTAACGTCCAGTGGCAAATATTTCATGTATATTTTTGTCTTAAATAAAGTAATAACTTCATATGGAAAAAGTTGACAGAACAATCATTGATCTCCAAAAGGCTGAAGGGGGGTATGGTACATGTTTTTTTTCTTAAACAAATATTCAGAATCCCAATTGCAAACATTTGCCAAAGTTGAGTTTAGTTTTTACAAAATAATCTTTATAGATAGCGTTAAAATGCTTCAATGTGGAAAAAAAATCTGACTCAAACAAAAAAAAAAACATACCACCTGCCCCTTTGAAGCTAAATGGTTGATCCAGTCCCTTATGGTCCATATTGTTATCTCTGAAAATGAATTTATTGGTGATTTATATAAATGACTGTGAATGCTTAAATTCTTTATATTGTGCTATTTTCATATCTTTTTTTCTTTCTTTGCCCTCAAGGGGGACTGGGGAATAGAAATATGGTCACTTGGTCTTCTCCCAACTGGCAGTAAAAAGCTTGTCGAAGTGGGGCGTCCGTTTGGCTGTGTGGGATGTATCAAATTCACAGTCAGGTCCGGTCAGAATAGGGACATTGAATCTGGTGCCTCTAGTATAGAGAGTGCCACGCTCTTTGCACGTTAAGAACCCTTGCAACAACTGTTTGAGCGTTCCGTGGGTGGCCTGTTGCAAGGCAAAATTTCTGTCCCTATCCAATATACCCTCATTTTCCAGTGGCAGTTCAAATTTCCCCAACCATCATCTCAGATGTCCTCAATTGTGACAAGACCTACCTATTGTATTTATTATGAACTTGTTCTCGTCCTGAATATGCATGAAATATTTGCCACTGGACGTTAAGCAACCATCAATCAATCTTTCTTTGCAAATTTTACAAAATTTAAAACAATAAGACAAAAATTTGTTTAATTTCAAAACTATGAATACTGTATACATGTATATACATGTATTGCTCTAATTCTTCATCTGTTTATCAATTTATTCCTTTCTGCACCCATTGTATAAAAAAAAATAATCAAAGTGTGGTCCGTTTGATCTCAGTACTTCATGTGTTAAAATCCGATTATGACGTCGAATTTTCTTGCTGTCCTCTGAAATTTTGATTGTGACTACATGGAAAAAGGCGACCATGCCTGATGACATCACACAGAAAGAACACATCTTTTGACAGATCATTCGAAAAGAAGGAACAAGTTTGCCTGCATATCATACGCTCATGGCACAGCTGTTTATTAAATAAAGACATATAAGTTAAAACAAGTACAAATATGGACCTATTCCACTTAACCTTCTAGGGTAAGCTCAACTTAAGTGACTCAACGAAGGTCTGGTTCACTAGAAAGATTTGAAAAATATGGCTGTGCCTACACCACAAAATTTATTCTGAAATACATGCCTATTCAACTGGAAAAGGTTAAGACATATTGAAGGAACTTTACTTTCTTTTGCCAATGACACGAATTAGATGTAAAATAAAAAACATACATTTAACCAACATAAATAAATTGTAACAAGAATGATTTGTTTCCTTTTTCAGGTGTTCACATTGGACGTGAGAAATTACTCACCCTGATAACAGAAAAATATTACTGGCAGGGAATATGTATCAAGATTCGAGAATTCCTCAGAGCATGCAAAGAATGCCACCAAAAGGTAGAGGCACAAGTTACAAAGAAGAAACTCATGGAAGATACCATACAAACAGAGGGATATGTTGCTGTAAAGATTGAGGATGATCAGGATTATGAAGAAGTAATGGAAACAGAAGATTTATCTGGTGTATCATTGAGTGATATATGGACATCATCTGAACAGCAGTTATTACAGTTACAGTCTCAGCATTTCTGGGATATTGTACGTAAATGAAAACTAATTTCTTAGTTACCTAACACTTTCACTAAAATTAGTTTGGCT
This sequence comes from Mytilus trossulus, assembly GCF_036588685.1. Classification (NCBI taxonomy): domain Eukaryota; kingdom Metazoa; phylum Mollusca; class Bivalvia; order Mytilida; family Mytilidae; genus Mytilus; species Mytilus trossulus. Next base: position 54,853,268 of record NC_086379.1, on the reverse strand, counting down.
CGTTTACTTTACATAAAATTTTTACAAGACCTTGACTTTGACTAAAATATGAAAAATTCAAAAAATTTGAACCACACATTATCGGAAAAAAAATGGTTCAATAAATAGCAGTTTGACTTGCACCAATTTTGATAACTGAAAAGCTTGATATTTCATTAGCAATACAACGTCATTAAAACATTAAGCTGATTTTACAAAGTTATCTCCCTGTAGTGTTAGGTACCATCTAAAATAAAACAAAATCTGTGGATTTTAACAAATCATTTGTTGAAAGACATAGAATTGTCTAGAGTATTTTCTTTGGCTTAAAACTAATTTCAGCTAATTGTGTATTTTCATCATCATGATGTGAGCAAGATAAACAATTTTTGCAATTTAATTTGGCCATGTTGGTTGAAATATATAGCACATTTCAGGACAAAAACTAATACCTGTGGTTATTTTCATCAGAAAACAATACTTGACAACAAAATTATAACCAACCTGTAACAATTGGGTTTCTTTTGTTACCACTTTTTTAAAAATCAAACCAAAAATGATCAAACAATAACACGAATAACTTTTTGAAACATATACATGTAGCAAGGTATTGTAGGTGACTGTGTATAATCCTGTTTAAGATTAAATTGTAGTTTAAGAAAAAAAAATGATTTTCTACAAGTAGATGAATATCCACCCTTATGACAATACATGACATTAGATATTAAGCCAGAAAAAGAACATGAAAATTTAATGAAATCAAAGTATGTTGAAGTTGTTGGAAAGCTGTTGGAAATTTGATAGAAATACATATACCAGGTAGAAAAAGTGAACATCCAGTCACATTAAAGCTCTTGTAATTTAATTAGAAGTGATCATACAAGATTTCACATTTGTTAAGGTTTTTTTTACGTGGTATTTTTTTTTCTATTGAAAACAGAATAAAAAATCCATAAAATCATTTATTCCACAATTTTTATTATTTCATTGAACAGGTTGAAGTAAAGATGTTAGGACCATATCTTTGTAATGGAAGAAAGAAGCATGTTATGGTATTCATGGATGTTTTTTCCTTATGGCCAGAAGCAGCTATTGTGGAAACCATGTCATCCACTGTTGTAACACATGTTCTCATCAATCTCATTTGTAGGTAAGAGGCTTCGATAAATAAACTCTTCATAGTGTAAACCATGTCATCCACTGTTGTAACACATGTTCTCATCAATCTCATTTGTAGGTAAGAGGTTTAGATAAATATACTCATCATAGTGTAAACCATGTCATCCACTGTTGTAACACATGTTCTCATCAATCTCATTTGTAGGTAAGAGACTTAAACAAATAAACTCATCATAGATACCAAGATTAAAATTTTGTACACCACACACGCAAATCGTCTATACAAGACTCATGTGAATCAGTAACACTTGATTAAAAAAAAATTAAAAGGCCAAATAGATTATGAGGTTGAAGAGCATTTAGGACCCAAAATTCAAAAAGATATTTTGTCAAATACAGCTAAGATAATCTATTCATGGATTAGAAGTAATAAGAAGAAAAGGAAATTATTTTTGAGATTGGCTGGATGGGCGAACTAGTGGCCTATCATTATTTGCATGTTTGACAACTTTATATTTTCAATCTATTCTAAAGTTTTAAGAACATTTCCCACTGCAACTACCTTTAAAGTATTGAATATTAATATTGCATTAGATGACTCCTAGACAATAAATATGGCTACCATTAATAAAGATATGATATAGGGGGCTAAAAAAGGCAAAACATTATTCTTTACGCTGATTATACTTAAGCAGCTCCCATAACCATACCCTATAGGCAGCCTTTAAAGTCCCTGATATGAAAAAATGTAAAACAATTCAAAGAAAATTAAAAACGTATCATTTTATTTATGAACAGATTTGGAGTGATGAACAAGTTGTTAATGGGAGCTGGTCAAACAGATACAAATGTATATATGTTACCTAGGACAGATATTCTTTTAGCTTCTGACATTGATATTAAGATACTGCACAGTACGACTCCACAAACAGGTATTACAATAGTGATGTTGTCTCAGTGGGATAGGTTGAATATAAGAAATAAGAATTCAAATATCTGGTATGTAGGTCTCTATTAAGATAAAGCAGGGATCTGAAGAATAATAGTTGTAGAAAAGTTTGGACTGGCAACATACATCTTATTCATAGACATATCTACAAGTAAACAGACACTGTATAAGCATAGGGGTAGGGGAGAATGTTAGTTTGAAGCAGATGTCATAATACTGGTACTAAATATGTACTTTTTGTAATGTCGATAAACAAGAATCTATATTTCTCTAACACTCTAAAGAACTTTAAAATAAGTTCTAGTTTTTGATTTTATAAAACGAATCAATTTTTTAATTTAAAGATGTTTATCTTTTCACAATAAATGTCTTATTTTCAGTTGAAGCATGGTATGAAATAGAAGAAACAATGAATCAGTTTGTTGCCAATAATTCTGACTGGACAAATTGTCTGCCCTTTGCTCTACTGCCACACAGAATATCTCGTGGAAGACATTCTGAATACTCTCCAGCTTATCTAACTTACGGCAGGTACGAAGATATTACATTAATAATTTGGACAACAGTAGTATGCTTAGTGGCTAGCTGTATTGTTACTTTAGGGACATCTGTCGATATTTTATATGAAGCAATATATCGTTAATGTAACTTAGTTACATTTCATGATCACATATGTGATTTTGTATATAAATTCTATGTATCTATACTAATCAATGTTCTTTTTCCTTATACATGTATTCTCTGTATGCCCCTTGTGGACCCTTAATTGTTATCATGTTATATTGTTAACATAATTTATATTTGTAAACACTCTTTTATGCAAGTTTTGCTATTAACTGACTGGAACAGTTTTTTTGTTAAATCTGATAAACGTCTTTTTATTTTAGTCTATTATTAAAAATTAAATTGGTAGTCAGAGGCCTCTGTTGTCATGTGTTCTAATTAGTATATGTACAGTTATCACTAATATTTCAACACAGATGTTGTGAGTTCAATACTTGCTTGTGACAGTTGTGTTCAGCTCTTTAAATTGATTAGAATTAACAGTTTGTATGTCTATTAAAGGTCTTAATTATAATCTCAAGGGGAACACCAGCTTCCGTCACTAATATATAAACTGGCTGCCACTGTGCCACATTATAGCCAATAGTGACGAAGTTGCTGTAAAACACCAACAATCATTCCTTTCAAATTATAAGTGACAAAAAACATTACATTGAATTGATTTCACTAGATTAATAATAATTTCATTAGAACATGGTTAATTATTATTGAAAGGAATAATAATCTACTGATTTTGTAGAGAATTGAATCTTCCATCACTACTGACACATCAACCGACAGTGGAATATCTTCAAACAAGTGATGGATATATTCCCATTGAAAAAAAGTTACAAACCTTAAGTTCATTAATGACTGTATACAAAGGATATTGTGGCGATGATATTGTTTCTCAGGATTCTGATGTGTTTAAAGGCCCACTTATTAATATGCCTCAAAAAAAGGTTCCATCAGGTTCTGTTAAACCAAAGCCTTTATCTAGTAATTTAAGTAGTCAAGAAGTGTCTCCATCAACTTCAGCTGAGATAAGTCATGAAGGCATAGATACACCTGGGATGTCTGATGAAGATGATATAAACACTGACAACAGTAATGTCAAACCGAAAGGAGAAATTAAAGAGGAAAAGGAAAGTTCAGTGATTCCTCCCCTTAGAAAGAAAAGATGGTCAAAAACTCACAGAACTAGTATGGATAACAGTAGTAATAATAGTGATGATCTTAGCATAGAGGAAATACAGAGCTATGACAAACTTCTAAAGGTGGAGGAAAATAGCAATCCTGATAAATTAATGGTATTAAATGTTTCAAATATTCTCTCTCATAACAGAGTGCAATTGAAAGTACATTACAAGTGGTTTCTTTGACATTATTTATTCATTTTAATTAAAGTAAAATTGAAAGTAAAATATTAATTAGTAATTATTTGGATAGTTTAAAATACATTTACTGAGGAATGGAATAGCATGTTGATATGTTTTAACTGTTTGCCATTTTCTGAAGAGACTTCAGTTTTAAAATGATTAGTGATACATGCTACTTTCGACATGTATGTTTACTTTGATAATAACTCATTTTTTTTAAAAACAGTAATAATTTGGTAAAAGAAATGAAGTAATGTAAAAATGTAAGAAATTAAAAAAAAAAAAGTAAACTGCAACACATGTATGCAATAACAAATGTCTTCAATAAAATTACTTTTAATCAGTATAAAAATTGAGTCTCTTTAACTATCATACATAAGAGGTCAGATTATTGAAAACTTAAACTTTATTTTAGGTATCAGGAGAAGTTGATGCATATTATGACGATGTGATATTGTATCTAAAACATAAACGATACGGAGTAGGTGTTGTCAATGATCACATGAAAAGGAATATAAGAAAGATGTCGGAGAGCCATTACTTAGAAGGTGATATGCTGTACCACAAATGGAAGACTACAAGCAGGATTATACCTCTCAGATTTGATGAAAGATATTATATAATGGAAAATTACCATATTGATAACAAAGGCCATGAAGGTAAGAAAAATTTAAGTTCATAGATATAGGAAGATTAGGTATGAGTGCCAATGTGACAACTCTCCATCCAAATAACAATTTATAAAAGTAAACCATCATAGGTCAAAGTACTGTCTTCAACACAGAGCCTTGGCTCACACTGAACAGTAACCTATCAAGGGCCTGAATTACAACTAGTGTAAAACCATGCAAAGAGGAAAACTAACGGTCTAATCTTCATGAAAAACAAGAAATCAGAAACACTTATCAACCACACCAACAAGCAAAAACCACTGACCATCAGTTTCCGGACTTAAAACAGGTGCAAACTACTAGTAATGCAGAGGGTTTAAATGTTTTATTAGGGGCAAACCTTCACCCAATTGAAATGCCTTAACTCAATCAAAAGACATTTTTTTACAAAAACAAGTGTAATTTTTTGTTTTATCTGTGCCCACAAAATCCATGAAAAATGGTATTCAACAAATAATTATAATTCCTCAGTATTAAATTACATTGTATTTTGAACACTGTATTTTATTACAGGAAGACATTTAGGATTTAGACAGATGTATGAGAGACTGAACAAGTTCCACTGGAAGAGTATGGCTGTAGACTGTGAAGCTTATGTTAGGACTTGTGTTACTTGTAACCAGACCAAAAGTGTTAACAATGAGAGCCTTTGCGAGTATTTTTATGATGTTACTGATGTGAGAACTTTTTCTGAATCTCTTAGAGTTCTTAAATACTAGATATTCAGAAATTATTGTGATGTTTTTATTAATGCAAAAAATGTGACAGTACATGTATCAGGTTCGCAATATAAAAAACTTGCATTCACATCAGTTTTGCAATCATATTTATCATGTTTATTATAGCTTGCCTTTTTACAAGTTAAGCAGTGATCACGGTACCGGTGATATGCAAATATGCACACATTGAATTTCTGATTTACAGTTGTTAATTTTACAAGGTAACAGTTAATGCAAAACATCCTTAGCTACTTAGGAACAATTTGACATGTAAACTGAGAAAACAATTGCATTAAGATAAAGTTTATTTTTTATTGATAAAAAATGTATAGGGGGCCAATATAATTGTTTTGGCTGTATAAATCATTCAAGTGTATCTTCTTTATAATAAAACTTTGAAAAAATAACATTATCTGTTGCACAAGGTAATTGCAATTTCTGCTTTTGGGGGCTTTTTCATGCTTTGCAGAATATTAAGATCGAAATGCATGATTTACAGAGCATTTGTAACAGCGTTAAAGATAATATTAAACCTTTTATTTTTTACAGAAATCATTACCTCAAAATCTTAGGGTTTTTTAGCGAAAAAAGTTCATTTATTGGTGTTTTGTTGTGTTATTTTGACAATAATAATATAGTATTTCCATTGAACATATTTTACATTTATTAATTTATTTTTTTCTAAAGGAGGAGAGAGCCAAGCTTGCTGAAGAAAATTACAGTTTGTTGGTTAAGTATTTACAGAAAGGAAAGATTTTACAGTCAGTTCAACCAAACAAAGCTAAATTGATAACATTACTGGGTAACTGGTTTGTTATTAACAATGGCCAGTTAGACTACAAGAGACCAGATAGAGAATTTAATGTGTGTTTAGAGATAGCAGCAAGAGCCAAGAAAAATGCCATTAGGAATGCTCATATCATTGCAGGTTAGTTATATAAGTAGTAACTTTCAAGGCCATACAAAGAGTTATTTCGAATTGAAAATTAAAGTTGTTAAACTAAATGAAAATGCTCTACGAAAGTTTGGTGTAAATGCATTAGTTGTAAAATGTTGAAGCATTTCATGAAAGTTTTGAATAAATGGAAAGAATTCAGCCTTTGGTCAGAAAAAAAGTAGCAAATATTTTAATGCAGGAAAGAAATTTCAAAGAAAACAACTTTAAGATTATTTATATTATCATGTACTCCAGATACTATTAGTTACATGGTGTGTTAGTGACCTATTACAATATACATGGGGTCAGTAAATTCCATATGGGGTGAGAGCAAAGATCAAATCTCCATATGGAATTTACTGACCCCATATATATCATATTAGGTCACTAGCACACTGTGTAATGAAATATCTTACTGAATATCTTCACATGTGATATTTTGACTTGACTTGAAAAAAACACTAAACTTAGTATTAAGATCCTTCTTTAATTTGTCTATACAGAAAACAAATGCCAACAAAATCAACTTTTTAGCTTAAAATTTGTTTTATGAATTAATTTCAATTGTTTGTTACATGTATTTTAATTACTTCGTCTTTTGAATCTTTTCAGATTGCTATTTTTGTTTTGTTTTTTAAAGGGAAGTAACCCTATTATGCCAACAATAACAACTTGTTAGCTTTAATAATGTTTTATGAAGTTATTTCAACTTTTCATCATCAATTTCTTCGTCTGTTGAATCCTTTCAGATTTTTTGCTCAACACTGTGTTGTTTTTATAAACTGACATGCCATCTTTTTTGTTTTGAAAGGGAAGTAACTCCTTACTAACCCCATATGGTAGCTAACCCTATATGGTAACTAACCATGTATTTTTTGGGACACCCTATATCAAATATACATAGTCACCACATGTAGTCCTTCAACCAATCATATCCCTATAAAAGTATAGGAGGTAAGATAAATATATTTCCACTACAGGTACTAATAGTACAAATGTATAGCATCAGCAAAGAATGTTTGTTCTTAAGTTGAGGCGGCTATCCATTATATACAATATAAAATGTATAATTATTATGATTTTTTTTAGTAAATGGAAACCATTTAAACCAACCTGACACATTACAGATGCTAAGTGAAGGATATATATGGAATGGTATGAAGGAAAACTGTGAAGATTTTGTTCACTCATGCTGCCAACATCCTAAACCAGCTAACATCAAAAGAAATGCTGCATTTAAAAAGTTTGATCTTCTACAAAGAGTTTCATTGTTCAAGAAGATTAGAGTTATGGTATGTTTGTTGGAATGTATTCTCATCGTAATCATCAAATCATTATAATAGATTGTTTGTTGGTTGATTTAATGTCAGGTGGCAAATATTTCAAGCATTTTCATTATAATAGAACTAAGACAGAGCACACCTTTTTAACAAGGGAGATGATGTGTAGGATAACAAGACAGATTTGAAAATTTCATAGAAAATTGATCATAATTTTTTTCTTCTTTAAAAAATGCTTAAAGGACTGCAAAAGTTTGTTATTATGTCATTTCTGTATTGATTATTACACATGAGATACCAATTTTGTTGATTTTTGGGGTATGTGTAAAGCACAAGTTTATTACAAACTATCCATATTTTTGTATGAAGTTTATGTCAAAACTACTATCCATAGTAAAATTAAATATTTTAAAAGTGTCAATTATTGAAAGTGATACATGCACCTTAACAGATAATTTAAGAATAATATTCATTTAAATTATTATTATTCCATTTCAGCAAGATGACCCAAAGATGACACAAAAAACTAAGCAGCATAAATCAACTGCATTATATAAATACCAGAATATTTTAGACGACACAGCTCAAGATAGTTTCAGAACAGACAATGATCCCACAGAAGGTTCTAGTGAGTTCGTAGAAATTACAGAAAATGAACAACTCCATCATGAACAAGAGAATGAGATAGACAATGAAAACTCTGGAGTGTGTGAAAATACAGACACTGACACAGAACTAGGATCTGTAACACATACAATTATAAAGAAAGACAAAGAAGTAAGTGAACTGGATGAGATTAGCAGAAACAAGCCATCTTCCTCTCAAGAAGAACAGACTGTAGTATGTGATTCTAATGACGTTATTGAACAGCATGTAGATGATATTGAGCAAATAATTTATTATAGCAAACAACAAATTGAAAATGAGCAGAATATTAATAAACAGACAGTCCTCCATGAGAAGACAAACAGTCATATAGCTAGTTCTTGTCAAGAAATGGAAAATGAAGAATCAGTGGTTAACATGACTTTGGAGACTGCTGATGGTAGCCAGGAAGATGTCATTAAACAAGAACATCGGTATACTTCATCAAGGGTGGTTGATACTACAGTTTCTGGGATGATTCCTCTAGAAGAAGCTCTACTTCTTTGTTCATCTGATAATAACTTACAAGGATCAGGAGTAATACATATAGATAAGCATGGGAAGCATGATACAGCCGTGGAAAACAAAATGGTAGAGAGTAGACCGACACAGACAGAGTATCTAAGAAGTGTTTCTGATGAGGTTACACTGTCGGCCATCAGGTCTATAATGCCTTCTGATGAGCATGATGAGGAGGAAGGGGAAATGTATGACGAAGAAACGGAATCAGAGAATGAAGAAATGACTGCCACAGGAGGTTGGTTATGATCTCTCAGGGTTGTCAGAAAAAGTGAATTGATTTCTCAGAGAATATTGCATGCTTGTCATTTTTCACAATGATATAATTTGGTTTACATTTGAAGTTTTAAGAAATTTATTTTTGAAAATATTGGTTATCACAGTGTAAACTTTTTATGAGCCATTCAACTGTACATCAATATAGATTTATGAAAACAAATAATTGAAAGACCCGGTCTGCCACCGAAAATATTTTTTTGAACAATTCTAATGCAACAATTTTCATGAAAAAATAGTAAGTACTGAGGTATTCAGATTAAAAAAACAATTGTAAATCAATCTAATTTCAGAAGTTTAAATAAATCATGTAAGAAAGAAATTTTAATACATGCCTTTTGCCAAAAATTACACAAAGGGAGATAATAACTTAGTTTTTATTGTTTTCTCTTTGCATCATTTCTACCCTTGCTTATTTGTATGATATATATATGCCTTTGAAGTTCCATCTTTTTGATGGTTTGGTGATGTAAGATAGTGTTATAACAAAATCTTTTGAAATTGAAATACAGAAAATGATTCAGACTGGAAACCAAAAGTAGTCCAATCTAAACAAGACACCAGTGCAATAGTTGGTAGCAAAGACCCTGATTTTGATCCCATTAAGAAGAAATATGATACTACAACTAGATTTCGATGTAAAGAATGTGGGAAGTGTATTAGAGGAATCATAAGATACAGAAGTAAGTAATCAATATACATTTGTATAAGTTTGTGGTTGGGTTTAATATAGGGGAGCCACAATTGGCATACTGGGTCGGTAGTTTAAATGTTAGTATGTATTTTTATACGACCGCAAATTTTGAAAATTTTTTCGTCGTATATTGCTATCACGTTGGCGTCGTCGTCGTCGTCGTCGTCCGAATACTTTTAGTTTTCGCACTCTAACTTTAGTAAAAGTGAATAGAAATCTATGAAATTTTAACACAAGGTTTATGACCATAAAAGGAAGGCTGGTATTGATTTTGGGAGTTTTGGTCCCAATATTTTAGGAATTAGGGGCCAAAAAGGGCCCAAATAAGCATTTTCTTGGTTTTCGCACTATAACTTTAGTTTAAGTTAATAGAAATCTATGAAATTTTGACACAAGGTTTATGACCACAAAAGAAAGGTTGGGATTGATTTTGGGAGTTTTGGTTTCAACAGTTTAGGAATTAGGGGCCAAAAAAGGGCCCAAATAAGCATTATTCTTGGTTTTCGCACAATAACTTTAGTTTACGTAAATAGAAATCAATGAAATTTAAACACAATGTTTATGACTACAAAAGGAAGGTTGGTATTGATTTTGGGAGTTTTGGTCCCAACAGTTAAGGAAAAAGGGGCCCAAAGGGTCCAAAATTAAACTTTGTTTGATTTCATCAAAATTGAATAATTGGGGTTCTTTAATATGCCGAATCTAACTGTGTATGTAGATTCTTAATTTTTGGTCCCGTTTTCAAATTGGTCTACATTAAGGTCCAAAGGGTCCAAAATTAAACTTAGTTTGATTTTAACAAAAATTAAAACCTTGGGGTTCTTTGATATGCTGAATATAAAAATGTACTTAGATTTTTGATTATTGGCCCAGTTTTCAAGTTGGCCCAAATCGAGGTCCAAAATTAAACATTGTTTGATTTCATCAAAAATTGAATAATTGGGGTTCTTTGATATGCCAAATCTAATTGTGTATGTAGATTCTTAATTTTTGGTCCAGTTTTAAAATTGGTCTAAATTAAAGTGCAAAGGGTCCAAAATTAAACTAAGTTTGATTTTAACAAAAATCAAATTCTTGGGCCTCTTTGATATGCTGAATCTAAACATGTACTTAGATTTTTGATTATGGGCCCAGTTTTCAAGTTGGTCCAAATCAGGATCTAAAATTATTATATTAAGTATTGTGCAATAGCAAGTCTTTTCAATTGCACAGTATTGTTCAATGGAAAGAAATATCTAATTTCACAATATTGTGAAATAGCAAATTTTTTTTTTAATTAAGAGTTATCTTTCTTTGTCCAGTAAAGTAAGCAAGAAATATCTGCAAGAATTTTTTTTAATTGGAGTTATCTTTCTTTGTCCAGAATCAACTTAAATCTTTGTTATATACAATATACAATGTATATTCACTTTTTACTACCAACTGATAAATTTAAATAATCTTTACCATTCAGCAGTTTTTTTACATCTTAATATTTTATGATGTATTTAAATGAGTAGTAATTGTTGCAAACTCCATTAGAATATTTTAATTGAAATTAGTTTTGGAATAAGGGAAAGGGGGATGTGATTAAAAAATTGGGTTCAATTTTTCTCATTTGAAATTTCATAAATAAAAAGAAAATTTCTTCAAACATTTTTTTGAGAGGATTAATATTCAACAGCATAGTGAATTGCTCTAAGAGAAAACAAAAATTTTAAGTTCATTTTAATACATTCATTCTGTGTCAGAAACCTATGCTGTGTCAACTATTTAATCACAATCCAAATTTAGAGCTGAATCCAGCTTGAATGTTGTGTCCATACTTGCCCCAACTGTTCAGGGTTCAACCTCTGCGGTCGTATAAAGCTACGCCCTGCGGAGCATCTGGTTGACAGTTAAAAGGGAACTACTTATTCTAAGTCACTAGTAATTGGTAAACAGTTGTATAAACATGGGCATTTATCATTTTATGAATTTTATTTGGCCTGTTTCCTAAATTATACTCTTTTTTACTGAAACCTTTTCTAAGTTACTTGTTTTAATTTGTGATTAGGGCAGTTTAAGTTATTTCTTTGTCAATAATTTAATTTCAAATGAGAATTTCACGTTAAACTTTAAAAGCTATATGTTTTCATTGCAGCACATGTATATGAACACACAGGGATTAAACCTTTTGAATGTGAACATTGTGATAAAAGGTTCACAACTTTAAAGACAAAGAAAATCCACATGATGAGACATACAGGAGGTCAACAATTCCTGTAAGTCATTAACTTTGTAGAACTTCTACTTCATTATTGTCAATTTTACTTTTTCACCAGTAAAGGGAATCTCAAGAAGTTTTATTTTATGAGAAATTGTGTTTGATTTCAATTTTTTGTCGTATATTTCCATGGGAAATAAACACATTTTTTCTAAAACCAGTTGTTGGCATGATATGGGTTATGTTCTTCTCATATATTTTATGATGGTATGATACTAAACCCCTAATATGGGATTGTTTTAATTTTCATGTGATGAAACATAATCTTTCAATCAGTTTAATTGAGGTATTGAGCTGGCATGTCAGTAACTGCTAGTAGTCCTTTGTTACTTTTTATATCATTGTCATTTTTCTTAGTTTCTTTTGTTACCTATTCTGACATACGACTTGGACTGCTATTAATCTGAGTTTAACCGTGTTTATTGCTTTTTTTTTCAACATTCACTAGAGGTAAAGGGGGAGGTTTGAGATCTCACAAAACATTTTAAACCCAGCTGCTTTTTTGGGCCTGTCCAAATTCAGGAGCCTTTGGCCTTCGTTTGTCTTGTATGTTTTTTTAATTTTAATTCATTTATATGTTTTGAAGTTTATTGTGACGTCCATTTTCATTGAACTAGTAAACAATTTAATTGAGGGCCAGCTGAGGACCACCTCCAGGTGCAGGAATTTCTCCCTGCATTGAAGACCCATTGGTGGCCTTCCACTGTTATCTGATCTTTGGTCTAGTTGTTGTCGCTTTGACATATTTCCCCACTTCCATTCTAGATTTTATTATCTAATTTGAATACAAACATTGTTGATTTCTTCATTAAAATTGTAAAAAACAATCTTCATACATTATACCAAGACAGTGGTCTAAGTAGTCTAACTACTGTATTACTAGCTTGTCAACACTGAGGTTGCCAGTTCAAGGCCAGCATATGGCAGGTGCTTTTGACTACAATCTTATTTGACTAGAATTGTTAGTTTTCCTACCTATTTTTCCTATATAAGTTTTTTTTTTAAATACATGTAACTAACAATTTACAAATTATGAAAATGAGGGGGCTTTTTTTCTGAAAATTTTCCCCACTGAACATGACTTTCTACGAAAAAGAAGTTGGTGAGGTATATAGGAAGATGCAGTCATCATTTGTCTTCCTTAAATACAAAAATAGATTAATTAGACGTAAAAAAATTATACTTGAGGCATCCTCCCTTATATTATTTTTTTCTGTTTATTGCATTGATAGCAAATATATGTATTTTAATATGCAAAACAGTAGAAAAATTTACAAAGCTTACTATGCTTCATATGTTGAAGTTTATGCCCTCTAAAACTTGACACAGTAGCTTATATTGAACTGCAACGTCATCTCTCTGTTCTAATGAGTTATTTTTTTACCAAAAAAAGGAAAGTTTACATAACTTGAGAAGAGAAAACTATTAGGAAAAAAAAATGCCTTTTTCTTCTGAAAATACTTTTTTTGCTGAACATAACTTTCTAGTGTAAAAAAGTCAGTGAAGTATAAAGGAAGACATAATTATCATTTGTCTTTCCTCTGTTATAAAAATAGATCAACTTGACATAAATAAGTTATACTTAAGACATCCTTCCTAATCTGGTTGTTACATCTTTCTTTGAAAAAAATCCCCCAGGTTTTCACCTAAACAGTTATTTTTGCCATGTTTTTCAAAGAAAGCTGACATCATATTGTCTTGCGTTATATTCTGAAGTGATAATTTTCTCTAGTATATTTTCAGTAGGTTTGCAATGCTGGCAAAATATATTCTCTTGCTTAATTTAAACATCAGAAATAGTAGCAAGTAAAACTATGAAAGTAAAGCCTTGCAGATTTGTTTTGCCCTTCAAACCTCCATCTTGACTGTGCAATAGACCAATTTACAGTTAATCACATCTTCAATGATTTTTATGTTTAAATGAGGGCTCTGAAAAATATTTCTGGAGACACATTAACTCACTCTCTTATTCTCAGTGATAAAAGGTATTCCATATCATGTTTTCTTCATTTGTAGACCATTTTATTTTTATTTGATTTGATTTTTATTTGGAATCTGAGTTGTCTTCCATGCCAACAGTGTATAAAAAAAATACAATTAGCATTTTAAAATATCCAATACAAGAAACAATATTTTTTTTTAGACATTTTGCACTTGTACAAGAAACAGTTCTTGACTTGGTTATAACCATGTTCATTGAAAGTAATTTTAGTTGACTTTAATTTTCTGTAGGTGTTATTTATGTGGTAAAGGATTTAGTACTAGTATCAGTCTAAAATCACACATCAACATACATGAGAAAGGTGGAAATATTATGGTGAAGTGTGAGCTGTGTAGTCGTGTTTTCAGAACTAAAAATAGATATGAGAAACACATGCTATGTAAACATCCTTATACACCAGAAATATTCCGATGTGATGAATGTGACAAAGATTTTACTACGAGAAGTAAGTAACGAATTAATAAGGCATCAGATTTTTAAGTTTTATTCTGATCATTCCATTAATTCATGCATGTCATGAATTAAATTTTTATAAAAGAGGGACGAAAAATATCAGAGGGATAGTCAAACTCAAGGATTGAAAATAAACTGACCACGCCTTTGTTAAAAAAGAAAAAAGACAAACAGAAAAATAAAAGTATCCAAGACACAACATAGAAAACTAAAGACAAAGCAACACAAACCCCACCAAAAACTGGTGGTGATCTCAGGTGCTCCAGAAGGATATGCAGATCCTGCTCCACATTATAAATTTAACTACGATATGGGTATGGTTAGCAGAACAAAACGGTCATTTATTTTTTGTATCTGCTTTACAGAAAGTTTCTTTGATTACATGAAGGCTGAGAATTAGTAATGTTTTTAGACAGCTGGTTGTTTATGTTTTGATCCTTTGTGTTTCAGGGACCAAAAAAAACAACCTTGTTGCCTATGAAAGTAAACAATCCTTCATTGTCTTTTTTCCCTGGAAAACAAATCTAAAGTTTATGGTGGTCAGTTTATACTTTTCCTTTATTATGATGTATCAAAAGAAGTTTTGTTGATATTTTATAATCTAATTAAATATGTAGGCATTTTTTTTAACACCAAATATAGAAATACTGGGAATTCATCTTTTTTTCCTGGACTGAGGAAAATTTGTATTTACATGAAAACTTGATTTTGTGGTTTTGCCAATGGTTAGTTACAAGTTTATCCCAAAGAAATCCTGGAAAATTAGTTCACTACAAATATTAATGTATCCACTGTAGATAAATTTAGTATATATGTAATTATTTGAAATTGATAATTGATTGATAAACTGTTTGTACATTTTACAAACAATAAGTTGATAAAAATATGAATATATATTTCATCTACAATACATACCTGCATATGACGTCATTAACAAAAAGTGTCATTTATAGATTTTTGTTGATAATCTGAACTGATTGATTTTCATTACGGCGAAAGTGAGAGAAGCAATAGAGTTGAGATGACCAATGATAATCTGTTTATCGCTATTTTGCCTATGTCGATGTTGATTTTGACATTGACTTTGACACATGTGCCCTTAGTATCTAGTTTTGTTTTTCATATCACTCTACTATGCTGAGAAAGAAAATTATCAGTTGGTAAGATCAAATCAAAATTTTGTAAAATAAATATAAGGAAGTAAACTGAATTTTTATTTCGATATGGGATTTGATTATAATGATTCTTAATATTTCAGGGAGCTTGTACAGACACAACAAATCTCAACATGAAAAAATTAAAACCCATATTTGTGAGATATGTGGTAAAGGATTTTATAGGAAAGAATATCTGAAGCGACATTTAGAGACACATGAACCAGTTAAACCAGATCATTCACATAGACGTAGACCTATCTGTGAATTAATACAAGAAACTGGTGTAAAATATGAAATTCCTATATCACAAACTGAAGTACACATACCCCGTAGATGTAACATAGACTTAATTCAAGAATCTGGTGTTAAATATGAAATTCCTATGTCACAGAATGAAGTACATATACCCAATACAGTGCAATATACAAACTCTGAAACAGTGTTAGAGAGTATAACAGTACCAGGTGAATATACTATCCCTCTGTCTGACTCAACTCACATAGCCTTGCCGAGTACAACCGTGGACAATCAAATGACAGTGGAGTCGAGTTATTACATCAGTAATCCTGACGATGAGAACCAAGTATCACATATGTTTGTGTATGGACAGCCAGCTGTTCAATATGAGGTGGAATGTGGTTCATCTGAAGAACAACTTGATGCTGCTGAGGCGCTGACAGCTATTAATATGTTAGCACAGGCTAGCATAAATCAAGGATATTGAAATTTAAAATTGTTGAAAAATACCACTGTTATGTTTTCCCTAGCTTATATTATTGAAGAAAATATTGAAAGTATTAAGCTTAAATTAAAAAAATATACACTCAGTTTTGCATTTCAAACCATTTGTCGGTTACTTTATACAATTTATATTACCAATAAAGAGGGTGGGAATACCTTTATCATCAAACTTCATTATGAGGTAAAATGTGGTCCATCTGAAGAACAACTTAACACTGCTAAGGCGCTAACAGCTATTAATATGTTAGCACAGGCTAGCATTAATCAAGGATATTGAAATTTGAAATTATTGACAAATATCACTGTTATGTTTTCGCTAGCTTATGTTATGGAGGAAGATATTGAAAGTATTATGCTTTAATTAAAACAAATAAACAATCTGTTTTGCATTTTCAAACTGTCTGTTAGTTACTTAATACAGTTTATATTCTCAATAAAGAGGATGTGAATGCCTTTACTGTCAAGCTTCAAATGCCTGTTTTTTTGCTTCTGTTAGAGTCAAATAACCCTTTAACTTTTAATTCATCTCATATATAGTTAGGGTGGGAGTCAACTAGTTTAAATTATCATTAACGACTTAATGTTGTCTTAACAAATGTCTTTCTGTCATCAAGATTTGGGTCACCCAATTCCTACTCACAGTAAACAAATTATTAAGAAATAAGAAAGAAGGTACAATTTATTTCGATTTTGTACATTGACAAACATTTTTAACATACGCTCTAACGAGCTTTTTACCTAAAATACAAAAATATACAATTACAAATAAAACAAGCATTGTGGTATACAACATGCAACATGCAACTGTCAGAATAAGGATAAAACAGTGCAACATCACTTCACAAAAATCTGACAAAAAAAACTCATATAAAACACTAAGACAATCTTCAAAAGATACAAAGTTAAAAAATTGTGCTTTATCTGTATTCTCACTAGTACTATGATTGATAGTTCAACTATATTTTTATCTCTATATTCATAATTTGCACGTCCTACCATTTTAACGAGACATTGACATACTTTAATGGTTCAAAGGTCAATGTTAGGTTTTCTATTAAGGTCAGTTTCTCAGATATTTTTAGCAGGTTTCTCAGTTATCTTTGCAGAATGCCAATACATTTGATTTATGGCCGTATTGTATGTGTATGTGTCTGCCATACACCTCATTCTTGGTTCATTTATAAATGCAAAATTTTATTATGCTCCCTAAAAGGCTTAAAACTTTTTTGTTGTTTTAGCCATCCAGCATAAATGCTGTCTGCATTACCAATGTACCAATGGAAAATATAGGGAATTGGAAGTAGCCTATTATTTGGAGTCAGTGAGTCAAATTTCAATGTTGCTTCTACAATGTATTACACATGAACTTTTTAAACTAAAGATTTCTTTAAGAAATATTGATTTTCTTTGTATGAATTGGGATAAAACGTATACAAATACATGATAAAGGGAAGATTATTGCCAACCTAATAAAGGCAAATGTTTGAAAAAAATGATTTTTAAGACCTAATGGGTCAGCCAGGGTTAGGGGAACCCCTGCCCAATTTTCAAGGGGATATATGATGGTATAACAAAGCCCTAGAGAAACATTTCAAACACATTACATCTATATGTAATAGAAGATAAAAGCATCATAAGACTATTGGTTACTGTAAGGTTATTAAATATGTGCTTCATATCTTTTGGGTTAATCAGAGTCAGCCTACCGAATTTTTCAAAGGTGGTGCTCTAAATAATTTATCTGTCTATAAGGGCTATAGATAAAGAAAGGCAACAATAGCATATTGCTGTTCTATAGACATAAATCCATTAGGCGAAACGAAACCGTACATAATTCTATTGTGGTGTACTGTTATAAATTAATGGGAGTTGTCTATTATTAATATGTAGTTATCATGTTGTTATTTACTGTTATATTATCTATTTATGCACTTCTCTGTCCTGGGTGTTTTGGAGTTTATTTGTACTTCATTCCTGTCACGTAATGTTGACCTTTTAGTGATATTTTTAACATTGCCATATAAGAGGTAGGTTTGGATAGGTAGAAAATCAAGTTCCACCATCATTGCATTAAGTCAGAACAATGCCAGTTGTTATCACATAGTCCGTTTCTATGTATTTTTGGCGTTTGTTTTTGTGGCAGTTGAAAATGTGTTGCTCCGTTTTTGTTTCCTATTATAGTTAATGTGTTACCTTTAGTATTGGTTTGTGCCCAGGATTTGTTTGAGTTCAATCTATTTATTTCTATTGAGCAGTGGTATACCAATACATTGCCTTTATTTTAAATGAGAAATGATAGACATTATCTATGTAACCTTAAGCAAAATATTTTGAAAATAAAATGTTTTAAATAGTGGTGAATTAAAGAAACTGTGAATAAATACAATTTTGTAACTATACATCATATAAATTAAGTGCCAGAAAGATATGTTTTTGATGTGTTTTGTCATTTGATTTTGCCATGTGATTATAGACTTTCCGATTGGATTTTCCTCTAAGTTCGGTATTTTTGTGATTTTTCATTTTGAACACTCAAATTATTTTAGGTAGTGTTGGTGTTGGTGACTGGGCACCGTTGGCTATTTGTGTTGGTCAATTTATAACAGAAAACATAACATAGATGTTATATATTTTGTCCTTACACACAACACGGATAAATCCATTAAATACGTAATGGTATGTATGATGTATGATTTGAAATGTCGTCGGTGGAAACAGACATATTCCTATAGTCTGACAATTGACTGTACTCTTCGGTTAGAAATCTACATACATATTTTAAGGGTTTTTTAATGCACAAAATTTATTACACAAAACATGCAAGGCAATGTTTAAGAACTTGTCAAAAAGAGTGCTGTACGTTTATTTCCGGCTCCAAACCACCCGGCCCTATTTTGATTTGGTCAAAGTCGATTTAGACCCATAATAAAATAATGAATAATCACTAAAAACGCCGGGAGTTTAATGAAGTATTTGATTCAAGGAAAGAGACACGCACAAGTTGTGTAACTTTCGCAGACTGGGGGAATACTTATGTGGAAACAGTAGAAATGTTCAATTACAAAAGGTAATTTAATTTTGTGGAAAGGTTTCGACAAAACTTTCATTATTTCTTAGTTTGAGATAAAAAAAAAATCACAAAAATATTGAACTTCGAGGAAATTTCAAAAAGAAAAGGCCCTAATCAAATGACAGAATCAAAGTTCAAACTCTCAAAACGAATGGATAACAACTGTCATATTCCCGATTTGGTACAGGCATTCTCTTATGTAGAAAAGGGTGGATTGAACCTGGTTCTAAAGTTAGCTTAACCTCTCACCTGTATGACAATCGCTGTTAATTCCATTATATTGACAACGATGTATCAACAAAACAAAAAAACATATTTTTACTCTAAAGTATGCATTCCAAATGTTCTTGATATATAACTCTATAATTTTAAATAATAATCATAATCAACATTAAGGCTTTAATTGCATAATTTTGGCGATTTGGGCGTATCGACTTGGGACCGAGTCGACATGAAAGCTTTATTTCTTTTTAGTTTAACATCCGTCTTTAAAGGCTAAGATTAAAGTGAGGGGATACTAAATCGATTTTCTAAGTGCCATCTTAAAGTATATCCAAAATATGTGTACACTCTTAACCCCTGTATCAGTACACACATGACACGCACTTAATGAAAAAAACTCATCAAAGATACAAGGCTTATATAATAATAAATTGCTATTCAAATCTTAGATTTAACTTGGGAACATCGCGAAATAAACATGGATAACATTACAGTGATGGATTTTCTAACAAAGGAGGATCATACGAAAAAACTTGTCCGTGAAAGACTTCTTGCACCTATTGTATACCTTATAATAGTTCTAATTATTGGAATTCCTGGCAACACATTCGTTCTTATCATATACAGAAATTACAACAACAATGTATACAGAAAAATCATCTGGACCGTCGGAGCTCTCGATCTGGTGTTCTGCATGATTGGTACTCCGTTTAATCTCGGTAGAATGTTCAACTACTACAATTTTAAGTCATTACGAGCTTGTCAAGTGATTGCAGGGATGCTGGACGCTGGAATCATAACAACAGCACACCTCTTGATGCTTTTGTCTGTTCATAGATTCCGACAAGTCTGTCTACCTCTTGGACGACAGCTAACTTTAACAACTGTGTCATATTTCATTGCCGGATGTTTTGCAATAGGTGTAATACTCGGAATACCACAGATTGCTGTTTTCCAACCGCTTGCAACGACAGATCTAGGCAACAACGTGACTGGCTATTCTTGTTCTGTAGGATGGAAGGATTCACCTCAGTCTTGGAAGAATTACAACACCTTTCTCACGAGTATTTTTTTACTGTATGCATTTATATTGCTCGTGCTTTATATTCTTATTGGCAGAACCATCCAGATCCAAAACAAAAAACGTAAAAAGGGACTTCATGGAAAACAATTACAGTCGGCGAAATCAACAAATGATTCACATAAAATGACCAAAATTGCCTTTACAGTGAGCACTGTGTTTGCCTTTAGCTATCTTCCTTTGTTTGTGAATGAATGGGCAACCAAAGGTTTGAACGAGAAGGAAATGGACTTATTTACGTTTTCGTTGCTTAAAATTGTACAAAGGGCCTATCTGATTAACCATGTAGTTAATCCTTTTATTTACGCTACATTTGACAGGCGATTCCGGCAGCAAGTGAAAAGTTTGATAGTGTGCAGAAAAATGCACAAAGAAAAAGTTTCTGATACAGATAGCAGTGCAACCAAACCCTCAACGTCAGCTACAAGTGTTTGATGTACACAACAAACTGAGTTATCTTAAGTTTTAAATAACTTATATTATGACATATTTTTGACTAAAGGATAATTTATCTATGATAATAAAGACACTTTTATCCAGTTCAACAAAAACGAATTTTAGAGCTGAAAAATTATATCAACTTGATTTTCTACTGTTTTCCAGTTTAAGAATGATAACATGAAACTATGCCAAGTATTCACATTTAAGACATACACATTTATATATAATGTCAGAACTCTTAAATGCCGGATCGAACACACGAAGATAATTTTTTACATTATATGTTATTGCAAACGTAAATATCAGACTGAATGTATACCTTCTTATTTCAAGATGACAGGGGGCTAAAATGTGAACAGATATATAGAGTCCTAAGACAAATCACGATTTAAGTAACAATGTTGTCTTATTTCCTACAAGCTTTACTCGAAAAATGTTTGAGTCTTTTTTTTCAAAGAAGTTGAATTTTCTATTTGTTGATGCTTAGGGAGCTACCATTTGATGTTTATGGGGGGGGGGGGGGGGGGTTGACTAGGTTGATGCCACTGCTTGTGGACGTTTCGTCCCCGAGGGTATCACCAACCAAGTAGTCAGCACTTCAGTGTTAACACGAATATCAATTATATGGTTATTTTCATAAATTTTCTGTTTAAAAAACTTTAATTTTTCGAAAAACTAAAGATTTTCTTATCCCAGGAAGAGATTACCTTAGCCGTATTTGGCACAACTTTTAAGGAATTTTGGATTATCAATGCTCTTCAACTTTATACTTGTTTGGCTTTATAACTATTTTGATCTGAGCGTCACTGATGAGTCTTATTAAGACAAAACGCGCGTCTGCCGTATTTAAATATAATCCTGGTACATTTGATAACTAATATGTCACGCCTAAATGTAGGCCAAAGAGATGATACATTGGTATATTTTTTTGTCATCTGACACTAATTATGAGTAATAGGATAACCATTTTAGCAATTGGTTCCTTTCATTTGTCATCAGACAGGGTCTGGAACTCATTGCATGTATCTCATATATTTAAAGCAAAAAGTAAACCATAGTTGGTATATGAAGAAAAAGTAAAACAAACAAAAAGATCAAAATTCCAGAGGTCCTTACAAATATTAGACTTAATTAACCAATGAAACGAATGGAAAACAACTGTCATATCCCGGGGAAAAGGATGTGATAAACCCGGTTACATAAGTAGTTAAACTTCCTACTTGTAAATGCAGTTGTTTAATTTTTTTGACCACATTAACATTAATAAGGAATGACTGTAATATTTTTTTTGTCGATGGAGAAATAACATAAAAAATGTGGTGCACACTGAATAACTCGCATAGCGACTTATTTTAAAGTGCACCACAGTTTAATGTTATTTCGCCTAAATATATAAAATATAACAGTTATTTCTTTCTTATAACTTAATTCTAAATTACATCTTAAACCGGAGTAAATCATAAAAAAAGGTTGATGACATTACGTCACATGACTAAATTATGTCTATGAGCTGATACACAAAAACGTCAGCCAATCAGAAGACACTTTGCATCCAAAATTAAGATATTCAAAGATAAGGTGCATTTTTTTTTTTTTTATTTGTTTGTAGCAAACACTTCACCTTTTAAATTAAAATGATCAGAAAGGCAGGCGAGATAGTTCATAGCGTGTAGTCTTCTTTTGTTTGTTTTATTCTCATTTGCATCTTATGTAGTGAAACATTTTGTTGTCGTCAAAAATTAGGTTCATGACATTTCTGGTATTTTGTAACAAATGGAAAAACAAGATCACTATTACAAAGCCGTTGGTAATAAGACATAGTTATAGTTGACATTTTATATGAGTACCCAAAAGTCCATATGTAACATAAACATTGAAAAATTAAAAAGTTAAATTTATTTAGAAATAATAAGTTGAAGTAAAAGAAGTTATTTTATTCATCCGTCAAGACTATTCATAGAAACAAAAGTAGTTTATGTGAATGATTAACAGTTTAAATTTACAATATTTCCTGTTTTTATTTTATGTTCCCACTTTCTATTTGGTAACTGTAACAGCTAAAAGTAGGCGTATGTAAAGAGAGAATCATTATAAATACTGTGAAATGTGTGAACAGATGTTTAAAGATCCGTATACGAATTGTGTCAGTACAGGGAGGACTGTTTAGTTCTGATGAAAATGGATATGAATAATACAATAGTTGATTATTTGACAAGAAATTTTTACAATGACGTTATTGTTCGCGAAAGACTGGTGGTACCGATTGTGTATCTTATTCTTCTTCTCTTAATTGGACTCCCTGGAAACATTTCAATTTTGGTTATATACAAAAATTATAATAAGAATGTCTACATAAAGATCATATGGACTATCGCTGTTTTAGATTTGGTGTTCTGTTTGATTGGCATTCCATTCAACCTAAGCAGGATGTTTAACTATTACAATTTTCAATCATTAATCAGCTGTCAAATCGTTGTTGGCATTTTGGATAGCGGAATTATAACATCTTCTCATTTACTAGTTTTGTTGACCATTCACAGATTCCGGCAAGTATGCTATCCTCTAAAGCGTCAGATAACTCTGAAAAGTGTGGCATATTTTATTGGAATATGTTATGCAATAGGCGTGGCTCTCGGGATACCACAGATCGCTGTGTCACAACCTTTTGCCGAAACAGATCTCGGGAACAATGTTACCGGCTATACATGTTCCGTAGCATGGAAAGATTCACCGCAGGCTTGGAAAAACTATAACGTGTTCCTTACATTATTGTTTTTATTCTATACATCGCTCTTGTTTATTTTGTATATTATGATCGGAAGGACTATTCATAAACAAAATAAGAAACGCAAATCCGAACTTCACATGTTACATTCAAGCAAATCAACAGTTCATTCACATAAGATGACGAAAATTGCCATAACAGTTAGCGCTGTGTTTGCACTCAGTTCTTTGCCATTATATATTAACGAATGGGCAACAAAGGGTTTAGACGAAAAAAAGTTAGATCTGTTCACATTTTCGTTGTTAAAAATTGCACAGAGATCATACCTGATAAATCATGTTGCTAATCCTTTCATATATGCTACATTTGACAAAGGATTTCGAAAGCAATTGGCAAATATTCTAACCTGTAAAACGACCGACGATCACGACAAAGGATCATCTGACACAGAAAGCAGTAATCGAAAGTTGTCGACATCCGCTACAGTAATTTGAACAACAACAGAAATAGAATCTTCTTCTTTATGTAATTGTTAACTATATAATTAGTATAGCTAAGATTGTATAAAATCTAAATGTATCATTCAAATTTTGCATGATCGAGATTACAGAGATGAAATTAAATCACATGGATTAAAAATACTTTTTTTCGCAGCGTTTACATATATCTTTTTTTTTTTCTTAAATTGTTTAATGATGCTACATGGATTCAAATGCAATATATCACATGCTTTTTAAAATATGAAGCAACGGAAACTTTTATATCTCAGGACATGCATTGGTGTGCACTTTAAATAAGTGTGCATTGTCTTGGATGTTCTATATTTTTAATATTTTCAATGAACAATTAAGGTGACCGGGGGGTCTTAATTAAAACCCATAGAATTTTTAAAGAATTGTCAAATTGAAGCTTTTGACGTGATTATTTTTAAAATATAATAAAAAGTATGGGTCGTCTGAATTTTTGTTTCACGATACATGTTCTGGAAAATTGTCAAATTTTGTATGGATCATTCATGGAAAATCTGATTTTGAGTGATGCATAGAAAACTACATCATAAAATGTATTAAGAAGATAGCTCTTATAAAATAATTTCAGATAGGAAAAAGAAAAAATGGGTCACTGAACTTGTTTTCTTGCTACATTTAAAATAGGTAGATTCATAGCGCTGTCTTTTATTAGATATTTTTATCTGGGTTATCTCCCCTGCTATTTTAATTATTTCCCTTAATTTTCAAGTTTAAAAAATTATTAAACAAAAATATTGTGTCTTCTTAGAAAATACAGCTGTAAATATGATAAAACACATAATTTCTATATTAACATTAAAATTCTCACAAATTAATAACATATATAAACCAATATATATTGTTATCTGCTACTTCAAAATTCAAGACAGAGGAAGACACCCGAGCCACCTTAAACCCTTTTTAAAGAAATGACTTTCTTTATTTAACAGCAAAGAACTCTATCATAATGTAAGTTCTTGATAAGATAAGATTCACACTAAACACAAAGCATTTATTTTTATCTAAAAATAGTGAAAAGCTTTATCACTATTTCTTTTGAACATTTAAAAAATAGTAAAAATATCAAGCGTCCTTTTCCTGAAGTTACCATACATGGCTTTTCTTATTTTTGACATATTAGTTTATCTTGACATATTGTATCTCAGATATATTTTACCGGAAACAAATCCATAAATGGTTCATTATCTTATGAAAAGGATAAAAATGGAAATGGGGAGATGACAAATTGACAATAATATCCCAATTTTAATATGATAATTACAGCGATTTGTTCTGTATGATATGGTCGATCGGATAAAGTAACTAGTGGTTTAGTTGTTTAAGAAGAATATGCCGTTTTGAACTCACAATGATTTCAAGGAGTCTTATATTTTCTATCGTCGTTATATAATTTTTGTTTGCTCATAAATGAACACTTAAAATGTTTTACACAAATAAAATAATGTGTTTCTTTTTACTAATAAAAGTTGAGACACTGTTTTGAGTATTTGTTATATTGTGTTTTCACTGTTAAATACCGAGATATATAAATGAAATAATATTTAAAAAAACACTAATTAAAGTCATATGAATCGAGTGACTGTTGAAAAATAATGTGTATCCAATTCTTGACCCAAATGCATGTATATATCATAAACTTAGTCCTCTGTATACGATTTTGTCATTTTTTACGCAAACATATCATTTAATAGTCAATTATTTTTCTCTTTGTCTGTTATTATGTGAAAATATGGCTGCTACTTAATTGTCTTGTTTCGAAGCCGTAGTATACCGATTGTCACCTTATGGTGAACAATCAACAAATACGCATGGATATTAAGCACGTGAAGATATATACATGTATGATATATATTTTATCAGCAGTCGACTTTCCCCTCGAAACAGGGTACTTTTAATGCAATTGTTAATATACGAAAATCAGCAAAAATATTCTCTACAAACTGTTTCATTTGAATTATTAATGTTGGTGTCGTTTTTAGCTCACCTGACCCAAAGGGCCAAGTGAGCTTTTCTCATCACTTGGCGTCCGGCGTCCGTCGTCGTCCGTCGTCGTCGTCGTTAGCTTTTACAAAAATCTTCTCCTCTGAAACTACTGGGCCAAATTAAACTAAACTTGGCCACACTCATCATTGGGGTATCTAGTTTAAAAAATGTGTGGCGTGACCTGGCCAACCAACTAAAATGGCCGCCATGGCTAAAAATAGAACATAGGGGTAAAATGCAGTTTTTGGCTTATAACTCAAAAATCAAAGCATTTAAAGCAAATCTGACAGGGTAAAAATATTAATCAGGTTAAGATCTATCTGCCCTTAAATTTTCAGATGAATCGGTCAACCTGTTGTTGGGTTGCTGCCCCTGAATTGGTTATTTTACTGTTTTTGGTTATTATCTTGAATATTATTATAGGTAGAGATAAACTGTAAACAGCAATAATGTTCAGCAAAGTTAGATTTACAAATAAGTCAACATGACAAGCAAAACTAAGTCATACAGCACGACGAAATTGCTGTCTGAATGTTTTAAAAGGATATACAAATTTTAAAAGCAAAATACGATTTCTAGAAAAGGTATTAGCAAAACATTGATAGTGATTCTGTCATAATAAATACAGTGTATCATGTAACGCACATGTATTATAAACATATAAACAAGATTAACCTGAACACTAAAAAGACTTATCTCAATATCTATGTGACTATATTTTTTGGTAAAAAAAACCCACTTCTATTCCCTTTTTGTTTTTGTATGGTACTGCATTGAAAATGTTAACACTGCTAGTTTGATACGGAAAATACCAGTACCTAATCCCTTCTTCGTTAAACATGAGATGTATAATATCAATACTAAAAACTCAGGATTTTTGGCAACAGTATGTATGTTCAAAGAGAAAACAAGCATTAAATACGCATTAAATAGATTTGTCGCGAATGATTTTCTTGTGTACAGTTCAAACAAGCAGAAACAATTATCAAAGAAAACATGTTCGGGCCGTTGTCGCTTTAACACATTCCCAATTTTCGTTCTCAATTTTATGTGACTATGAGACACAAAAACAAAACAATAACACCAGAAAAATCAGTATAATATATATATATAACATGTATGTAAAATTGGGAATGGAAATGGGGAATGTGTCAAAAAGACAACAACCCGACCATAGAACAGACAACAGCAGAATTCCCGCACCCGTAGGCGTCTTTCAGCTGGCCCCTAAACAAATATATATACTAGTTCAGTGATAATGAATGTCTAAATAAACTCCAAACTGTACACAAAAACTAAAATTAAAAATAATACAAGATTAACAAAGGCCAGGAGCCAGGAGAAAAATGCGGCTGGTCTAAACATATTTATGAGATATCAGCACCGTTATGATTTTTTCATCAATGGGAGAGAAGTAGTTTCTTGCAACATTACGTCATATCATGAATGGTAGCATAAATATTTATATACAGAATTCGGAGCATACGTGTTTATACACTGAATTCGGAGCATACATGTTTATATACTGAATTCGGAGCATATATGTTTATATACCGAATTCGGAGCATACATGATTATATACTGAATTCGGAACATACATGTGTATATACTGAATACATGTTTATATACTGAATTCGGAGCATATATGTGTATATGCTGAATTCGGAGAATACATGATTATATACTGAATTTGGAGCATACATGATTATATACTGAATGCAGAGTGTAGATGCTCTTTTTTTTATTTAGCAACACGAAGTTTGGTCTTTTTAACAAATATTCTTTTCGACAGCCGTCTCAAACTGATTTTAATGAATTATTGTTTTTGCATCTCTTTCATATGTTTATTGCAATCCCATTTTGTTATTAACATTTCCAAAATATCACTTATGACATAATACTAAATAATTCCTAAATTTGTTTCTATATTGTTTGTATCTATCATAATGATCAACAATTTGTATTCAAATATTCATGTGACAGATGGCGATGGCGCATTAACAAGTTACGCCAATCAGTGAAGTAGCAATTATAGATTGAATTATATAATTTTACAAAGGTTATTTCGGTATGCGTTCTCTACTTTGATGAACTTTCGGAATTGATTATAATTGATAAGACCTTTTATATAAAATGTGCTATATTGTAATAAAATTTACTTCCATGTTAGATCATTTGTGGCAAATGTTAGACAGTTCTGATTCTATCTTCTTAAAAAAAGAACATGTTACAATAGTTTCTTATACATGTGAATAAAACGATTGAAATGCGATGTACAAATACACTTATTTTAAAGTAGATGTTAGGTTAAACGCAAGTTTGTTGCCATGTCAGTAACTGCTAATAGTCATTTGTTAGTAGATGTTACCTATATATGTGCTTGCATTTCCTATCATGATTTTCTTAATAGAGAGTTACTGCTCACAAGGAAGCTATTAAAACAGGAGTTCCAAATGGTGAAGTTGAAATCATCCCTTCGTAAATATTACGGACACCATCACGAGTCGGTTGACCGTTATGGAATAACCGTTTCACAAATGATATCGGATATGTTCCTTACGTCGTAACTACAATCCCGTTCCCTTTCATGAATGTGACCTACCGAATTAGACTATTTACCGGCTTTGTAATCACATAAGCAACACGACGGGTGCCACATGTGGAACAGGATCTGCTTACCCTTCCGGAGCACCTGAGATCACCCCTAGTTTTTGGTGGGGTTCGTGTTGTTTATTCTTTAGTTTCTATATTGTGTCATGTGTACTATTGTTTTTCTGTTTGTCTTTTTCATTTTTAGCCATGGCGTTGTCAGTTTGTTTTAGATATATGAGTTTGACTGTCCCTTTGGTATCTTTCGTCCCTCTTCTATACTGACATCGTTTCAAATCAGAAGCCTCTGACCTTTCTTAGTATTGTTTTTTAATTTTATTCTATTTATATGGAGTTAAGTATGACGTCCATTATCACTGAACTTGAACACATGTTTGATTCGTGTTCAACTGTGAGACACCCCCTTCGTTTGTTTGGGTTTTTTTCTGTGTTGAATGCATATTGGTGGTATTCAGCTGTTTTCTGCATTTTGGTCGGGTAGTTGTTTCTTTGACAAATTTCCCATTTCCATTCTCAATTTTAGTGTTGTTCTTGAGAAGATTACTTTTGCCCGAGGCAAAGTCTTGGCCAATAGTTGAGTTTGAAGGGACAACACGCTTGGTTGACCACTCAGATCCAGCTATTTAGTGTTTCATTATACCTAACCAGACAACTTTCAAAAAATCATCATACACCACCAAATATCACCTAAATGTTTTGATCTTTTGTCTAAATATGAAGGTTTAGCCATAGGTTATTTCTAAACAGAATTGTATTTCAAATCAAAATGAGGAATCCTTTTGTTAAAATCTCTATGTATGTTAGTGATTGCAACTAAAGATATAGTACCGTGCAGCACATTATATATGCACAAACGAGGAAGAAGAACATAATCTTCTAAATTGCAAATCTCGTTATATGCCATTTAACATGTAAATTTATTTTCCAGTGAAGGTTCTCTGAGTAACGACTAAAATGTGCAGTTAAAGGCCTGTCTTCCACTAGATTTATAAAATTTAAATGCATTTTGTGTTCTAGAAATATAAAATCTTTTGTGGATTTCGATGTATTTGTTTTGTTTTTTAAATTATCAACTCAGTTACACCCTTTAAATTACCTATAGTCGTGTAGATATCTATTGTATTATTTATTTATTGTCCATTCCAACCAAGGACAATCAAAACAATATTACACAGTTTGAGATGGGGCATCTCAAAGTTGTATCCCCACTTAGTTTATTTCAACACCTTCGACAGGAATGGGGGAAAAAATCTCATCAAAATACAATTTTTTTTTTTATCTTTCTGAACACAAAATTAATTGATCTTTTATATATCTAGTGTATGCGAGGCATTAAAACTTTTCCAACTGCACAGGTAAGTCTGTACTCAGAGTAAGTTTTGAGTTCAAAACAGCCACTTTTGTCGATAGGTTATAATGAACATTAATCATTATTTAGTCATAATTTTTATTATTTTGAAAAAACTAAGATAGCGACAATAACTTGATTATGACGTTTAGATTAATATCCTCAATTCAATGTCACGAAATATTGTCTAGGATAATAGTCTATGAAATTATTGACTGGTAAATGACTGGGAAAAGGCAAAAACATAATGATGTATATTATTATATCTAATTGAACCGTTTATATATAAGAAAACTAAGGGGAGGAGCTGATTTTTTTTTAATGAGGTGTGTAAAAAATGATATACCCTTCTCCTTAATCTAATTTGATAACTAGTTTTAAAACTTTGTGTGCCCTTTAAACCGTGATTGGTGATCATTCGTCAATTTCAAAAATCACTGTCTAGGTCATAGTAAACATTTGGATATGGAAGAGCTGTGTTCTTCTGTTGTAACTTTTGAAAACATATTCCCTTTTCAAAAGGTTTGTACCAAATCAGGTATATGTCAGTTGCTTTCCCTTCGTTTGATGTGTATAAGCCGATTTTGCCAGCTTAGAAAGGAGTTAGTTCCGTTTTGAATTTCCCTAGAAGTACGTTTTTTTTTTTTTTTATCTATTGTACATTTTTACAAAGACAAATTATTTTTGTCATATATTTTTGACGTCATCGTAACACTATTCACTTCAAGATTATTACAAAATGTGCTTGCTATAGGAAACAATTGAATGTTTTTAAAACTAGTATATGTTCTTAAATCATCAATTTAATTGTCACCAGTAATATTAGAGTTATCTTTCTCTGTCCATATTTGTAGCTGAAAGCTTTTCCCCCCTAAGTCTCGCTTTTATCTATTGAGTAACATATGATTAAATTGTTAAAATGATATTATCATATCTTTAGTATGTACTACTCTTAGTTAGACTCACAAAAAAAATTCTGCTTGTAGAACTACAATTTGAAAATAACACTTAATACTTTAAGGAATTGTAAACATGTCGGATGCGTGAAGTTGTAAGAAATAAAGATTAGTTAACCTTATATCATGAAGAAAACCAATACAATAATTCATCTGATAAATTTTGTTGACATGTGCATTTGGGTGTTCAAATTTTTTTCTTTCTTTTAATAAAAGTGTATCAAATACAATTTTGCACTTTGTTTTCAAAAGTCTATTGTATGAAAAAAGGAGATCTGGTTTGATTGCCTGTGCGACAATTATCTACCAAAATTCAAATGAAAAGGATATAAGCTATTATAAAAGCAACCGTACAGCCTAAAAATGAGAAGAAAAAACATACGTGTAGTCGGCTATAAAAGGCGCCGACACGAAAATATGAAACAATTCAATAATGAAAACTTACAGCCTAATTTATAAGAAGACAATATACGAAAAACAAATATTAGAATTGTAAACCTACGACGCCCACTGGCTATGAACTGTAGGCTCCTGACATTGGACAGGTACATACATAATATGTTTGTCAACGGCCTCACACCCTTAAACATAGGACAGTGATGTAAACACAAAATATATAAATAAACTCATCATAGATACCAAGACTTAATTCTAATCCAGGCTTAATCCACCATTTTCTACATTTGAAAATGCCTGTACCAAGTCAGGAGTATGACAGTTCTTGTCCATTCGTTTTTGATGCGTTTTGTTATTTGATTTTGCCATGTATTATGGACTTTCCTAATTAATTTTCCTCTGAGTTCAGTATTTTTGTGATTTTACTTTTTAGTATACACGCCAGACGCGCGTTTATTCTACAAAAGACTCATTATTGACCCTCGAATCCCAAAAAGTAAAAAAGGCCAAAAAAAGTACGAAGTTGAAGAGCATTGAGAACCAAAATTCCTAAAAGTTTTCCCCAATACAGCTAAGGTGATCTATGTCTGAGGTAGACAATCCTTAGTATTTCAAAAAAAAATCAAAAATTTGTCAACAGTAAATTTATAAATATAACCATATCAATGACAATTCATGTCAGCACAAACAGAACTGACTACTGGGCTTGTGATACTCTCGGGGAAATAAATCTCTACCAGCAGTGGCATCGACCCAGTGGTTGTAAATAAACTCATCATAGATACCATGACTAAATTTAGTATACACGCTAGGCGCGCGGTTCGTCTACAAAAGACTCATCAGTGACGCTCGAATCCCAAAAAGTTAAAAGGCCAAATAAAGTACGAAGCATTGAGAACCAAAATTCCTAAAAGTTTTGCCAAATACAGCTAAGGTGATATATATGCCTGAGGTAGAAAAGCCTTAGTATTTCAAAAAAATAGAAAAAACATCTATAAAAATCAGTTGACAAATGCTTAACTCATCAGATCAATATCAGAAAAAAAACGTCCAACACGAACATAAATCAGGACATTACAGGATATACAGATCAAATAATACTGGCAGTTACTGACAGCTAGTTCAAATCCATTATATTCCTTTATGAAGTCATTTTATTTCATAAAGATAAGTCATTCTTTCGAAGAATCAACCTGGACGATACCAAGTTTCAATGTAATATGCTTCAAGGCATAAAATATTGACCTGTGTGAGGTCAGTGTTTTCTTTGATAAAAATGCAAACTATAATTTGCTTCAACATCTATTTCGATTGATAATTTGTTGTTGTCAATTGGGGATTTTTTTTTAAATATATTTAACAAAAAAAATCGTCATTACGCGCATTTAAACTTTAAAAACAAATAATGTGAGGTTTTGCTAATTTATCGCTACAGTAAAAGGATATAATTATATATGTGAGATGAAAATCTCATTGATACACACTGAATAGTAGGTCATACCATTACCAACATGCATTGATATTCGATTTCGTGTTACATGTACATGCATTGCGAGTTCTTACTCGCTTCGTACATGTGTCAGTTCTTAACTTTTTACATCTAAATTCTATTTTTTATTGTTTCAAATGACCAACAGAAAACCATTCTTATAATTCTGTTGAATAATAGCCACGTACCTCACAATGGGATCTGGGGTATAGAATCCCGGTTCTCTGTTTAAAAAAATATATTACCATTTAACTTAATTTTGATAAAAAAAAACATACCGTCATGTGCTACCTTTTGAGAAAAACTAGGTTAAAATTTCAGATATTTTCTCAAAATTCGGATTTGTGGACGTATTTTTCCTTTCAACAGAAATATATAGCTTTTTTGTTTTAAAAGATAAACACTAGCTGTTTTTGTTAAATTATTTGTAATTTCTTTTTATATATAAATGTTTATAAATTTGTACATTTTACAAATAACTCTTATTTATCAGATATTCATGAATGTAGAAAAATAACGTCACTTTGTGCTTTATCAAATTTAAAAGAAAATTGCACTATTGACTTTTTCATGAAAATTGGTATACATAACCTTAATACGTAATTGAACTAAATGTAAGTTTAAAAAAGAGGGTCCATGAACTCGTTTTCAAGTTAAATCAGTTTAAATGGTAAAAATCTTTTGAAACTTGCATCTTTTTCCGATACATTGTAAGTCACAGTTTGACGTCGCAAACATAACAATTCACTTATCAACGTCATTACCTCCCCCTCCCTGGTAACTGTATCGTATGCTCTTAAGAGAATATGATGAGTTGAACCTGACCTTGACCTCTACATTTTAATTAGTTACAACATATTGAATTTGAAAAGTATTGGCTGAACAGGGGTGGCAGGATTGATCAAATGAAAGACCAACCGTATGGAGGTCTTTCTATGTGCAATCTTCACACCTGAGGTGTTTTCTACGGCAAGAAAAACCTTAAATTATGCATCATCTGACTTATATACCGTCAAAAAAATATTATTTTCCACAAAGATTTGCAGAATAAACAATGTTGATCTTCAAAATTTAGAAATTCCTGTCAATTGACATCTTATTTTAAGTTTTTTTTAAATGATTTTAGAACTATTCAAAAAGTGCATAGTGAAGTTTGTGTCAGGACTTGCATAACTTGCATCTATATGAAATGTGCTAACAGTGAAAATCTAATTGAGTATATTTATGGAAGAACTATTATCTTTTATTATAGGATTTTGAAATAGTCATCAAAGAAAGTTGATCGTTAAGTTTAATGGTCAGATCAGTTTCTTTGTCATTATTTAAAAAAAAAATCAAAATTTGAAAATTTCCATATTCCTTGTTCTGAATTGTACAAATGACCTTTCTGATAAATCACGTAGTTATTGTGACTTTACTGTAAATGTTGCTCTCCACCTATTGTAGTGTATTTAAACTTACCTTTCGAATGACAATTACAATAAGTAAATGTATACAAATTATTCTAAACAATTTCATAATATCAATGAACTGGAATTAAAGTCTAAAATATTTTTTAATACTCTTTATTATGTCACCTCGCACTTTCACGTCTTGACTGTAGTTTTATACAACAGTTTGTTA
Organism: Mytilus trossulus; assembly: GCF_036588685.1. Taxonomy (NCBI): domain Eukaryota; kingdom Metazoa; phylum Mollusca; class Bivalvia; order Mytilida; family Mytilidae; genus Mytilus; species Mytilus trossulus. The sequence goes on along the minus strand of NC_086379.1, from coordinate 54,818,486 downwards.
TAATTTCTGACCAGGAAATCAGTTTGGTTCGAAAAAAGTGGAACTTGGTCAGAAATCTGGAACAAAGTGCAACTTATAGAGAGCAACATGTGCAGTTACCCATTCCATCTTCTTTTACTTAAGTTATGTGATGATGATTAAAAAAAGGAAACGCGAATTCAAGGTGTGTCTTCTTGTTGTTTACAGTATATATTTCCCCGATTCGTAGCGACATCGGTATTTGGACGATAGTTCAAGTAAAAATAAGTATAAAATATATCATAATGTAAACAATTTTGGCTATTTATTTTTTGTACTAGTAGTGAAAATCAAGGTCTAGCTAACATCTAGATTTCCGGTGTACGCAAAATAAATCAAAATAAACTATACTTATTTTATCTTCTATTTATAATTATAAATAAAAAAAAAGTTTAGCTGCTTCAGTATGGCTAAAATAAATCTTAAATGTTAAGTCTATTTTTTATAGTATGCATATTTGATTTACAACACTTTATTTCACAATTAAGACGTATGTAGTTTTGAGTCCAGAAGCGTTTAAATGTATTGTTTCAGAATACTTCTTTTCGATCTACCTGATGAAAAGGGTTCCACAATATGTTTCAATGAAATTGATAACTTTCATCAATATTTTTTTTTAACTTGGGTTGGAATTTACGCAATATAACAATTCTTACTTAATGTATCTTTCTTCTAAATCACCAAAACATTGATTTTGGCATGATTTTTATTTGCATTTAAACTTGAACTAAATCTTAAGTATTTCAGTATGAACTCAACTTAACTCCAACTGAAACAAGTATCTGATGTTTGAAGTGGTATGACAATTTTTAAAGTTTTTGTCAAGTGCATGTGATTTGAGATAGATTAAAATATTGTATTATTTATGCTGATCTGTATCAATTAGCACAGTTAATGTATATTCATGGTATACCGTCATCTGGGATTGTACAATCGCAGAACAGTTCGGTCTCCTTTTTTGTTCAAATCCGCAAATTTGGAGACAGATTTACAATTAATTGGTTTAACAGTTTATTCATATAAAGAAAACTTAGTTATTAAATGCATTGTCCAAATGTTTAAACAAAACACAATAATTTATATTTCTAGAACCAATTTTTCAACTACACCATTTAAGGGGAAATAACTCTTTTAGTAGAAAAAGGTATACTGGACTGATTGGGAAAATTTGTTATTGTAGCAAGAAAACAAGTTCGGTGACACCATTTTTTTCTTTTTATTTTCTTAAAAATTATTATTTGAGCACCCAAATGTGTTTTTTATGAACAATCTATGCAAATTAAGTCTATTTTCAACGACTCGTAACTTGAAAATAGCAGGGTGACACATTCTTTTTTTTATAATTTAGAAAACAGCATAGTAAATTCTTCATTAAGAAATGTACCAATCTTCAAGGTAACTTTAAATAATTAAGTCTACGAAACTAACAAAATCAAACGTTAGACTTTTTATACTTTCTTGTGAGCAGCGACCCTCTATCAAGAAATTATTGATAGGAAATGCAAGCACGGGAATATCGTATCAATTGAGAGATATATACACCGTATGCAGGTGCTGCTGGAATTGTGCTACTTAGAAATGGAAAGTTCACAATTGGAAAGCTGAAGTCATCTCTTTTGTCGTAAAGTTTTGTTTTTAACCGACCCTTATTGTCAATTTATAGATGTAAGTCAAGATATGTGGCCGACTTAACTGTATCAGTTGTATCCTTTATCTCTAGTTCGATGGGATAGATGCGTTCAACATAGTCACCAGATTTGGAATTATTTAATGAACGAACATCATCTATATAGCGGAAAGTAGAGTTAAAGGATATTGCTAACTTCTTCTCTTTCTTTCTAAGAAGTTTCTGTATGAAATCATCCTCATAAAAATAGAAAATTAAATCGGCAAGAAGAGAGGTACAATTTGTTTCCATTAGAATGCCGACTGTCTGTTGGAAGCACGTCCTCCGAAAGTAACAATTATGTTGTCAATCAAGAAATCATGCATCTTCATAATGTCCGTTTCAGAGAAAATTTTGTTTGAATTAGAGTCTCATAGAATTAGGTAGTATTCAAAGTTGCACTGGTGTTGGTAGTTTCAATATTTCCACTGTCAGAATTTTCAGGAATACTTTTTTGATTATCCAAGAAAATACGTTTGAATTGTTTATTGGTAAAGTTTTTGGATAAACGGATTCCTAGCAAAGTTAATTTATCTTTTAGCTCTATTGATGTCCAATTATTCGGATTATTAGGGTCTAGTTCTGGACCACGTGTTCTTTTCCTAGTATCCCTCCTTTTAGAAGCCATAACGAGACGAACGTTTTACTCATATGATTTGTCCAATTTATAAAAACATCACTATATGCAAAGTTGTTCTATATGATATATAAACATAGTTTTAAGTCAAAAAGCTGACCAAAACAATAGGAGTTCATGTTTTACTTGCATACACCTATCATACACAAACATCGTGTGAAGTAATGACGTAGCAATATAGATTAGAATGGAATGTGCACTGAAACGTCATAGACCGTGTGCAATGATAATTAACTACCTAATAAAGTGAGATGACAAGTTCAAAATAAACTCCAGTTATAATAAATATGATTTAAATATCATTATTTCTTCTTTTTCTTTTGCCCAATGTTCTTTATTTTGAGTTTGGTACAAAAGTAAAATTTGAAATGTGTTGTCAATGGTGATAGTTTTGTGTCATTGGAGTTACTAAAGGGTCAGTGGTGTTACTATATAAAATGCAATATAAATGAATTTCAAAGTGTTTTGAATTTAGGTCGTTTACGAAGAATTAGGCATTATCTAATCATTTAATCTTACAAAATTTATATATATTCAATTAAGGTGTATTCTTTTTAATAATTACAACGTCTATAATTATGACAGCCTACTTTTTACGACGATTATTCTGAAATTTATGTTTAAATAAAATGCATACTAAAAAAATAATGTCAATAAGTAGTAATTTTAACCTTACCAACAAATTGGAACAGTTGTGAACTAAATTCATGTTTTAAATTGGTAACACCATTAACATGGTTCTATCAGAGAATGACCTTAATTTAATCAAATTAAAGGAACTCGTCATTTTTCCCATTGCATGTTTCTGAAAATAGTTGCTACAATATTATAAAATAGGAGGACATATTTAAATTTTTAAAACAATAACATCATTTTCGAAAAATTATTCTCATCGAAATTCGCATGCTTTTTATTAACCAATATAAGGATAATTGATGATTATTACATATACTTAATTGCTGTTGCATCTAAAAAGTGTAATTAAGGTCTGGAAATAATAACACAGAGTTCGTCTTTACTGTGTGACCAGGGAGAGATCAAATGACTAAAAACGGTATCCAAAGTCTTTTTATCCTTATTTTTCATGTTCCCACTTTATCATCTTTCTATTCTTTCTGTGTAAAAAGATATAGGAAGATGTGGTGTGAGTACCAATGAGACAACTCTCCATCCAAATAAATTTATAAAAGTAAACCATTATAGGATATAGTGACCAGGTTTCATATTTGTTCAGAGTAAGCTTTGTTAAGTCCCGTTTGTCCATTTTCCGACTTGACATCATGTCAACATTAGCAATCGCCGCAATTTGCATCAGTAGTTAAAGCTGGGGTCACACATTCACGATTTTTACTACCGTCCTTGACAGGACCATTCCCGATTAAAATTTATTAAAAGTCTGATCAAGATCCTGTGAATCGTGGATGGAAATTCAAATTTAAATTAAAATTTGTAAAAAAAAATAATTTGATCACGACAACAATCAGATAGTGTTCAGGAAGCGTCGATATTCAACCGTTTCTAAGCGAATAAGTCCCGATAGTCCCGTTCTGAATCCGCTTCTAATCCGATTTGTATTTTTCGCCAGGTAAAATTCGACCGAGTCTGTCACGACTGCGTCCCGATTCTACCGATTGTAATCCGACTGAGATCAGACAGTGACCAGACAGTGAACTGACGCTGACGGAAGTTATCCGTTCGAAAACTGTCGGCATATTCGGGATGATCAGGTACTGTCAGAACGTAATCCTATCACGGTCTGCTCTATCGCATTGCAAACGGCTTTGTCTGGTCTCAGTCGTATTGTATTCTGTAATTGTCGGGACTCTGACGTGGGTATCATTGACGAATTTCGTATTAATAACGGGACTGTTTCGGTTCGCAATCGACAAGATCTGGATGCAATCTGGACTCAAACGGCAGAAGAACAGCTATAAATTACTCCAGATCATTCCCGTTCCACGGGACACCTTCCCGTAAACACAAGACATTGTTCGGAATTCGATCCGTTACAGCAGAATCTGTCACGACATAGCCACGATTGTAATCCGACTAGACAAAATCGGCTGAGTTGCACCGAATGTTACGGGACGCACCTAACTGTCGGGGTGCTTTGCCGAACTATTCGGACCCTTCCCGACCCGTAGGATTCTGTTACGAACTGAAACGACTGAGTTCAGACAATGATAGGACATTCCAGATAATTGAGGATACTTATCCGACTTTTTCACTTTTCGTGTCGTATTGCTGTCTGATCTCAAATGGGAGCAATAATCGGCAATGTGTGAACCCCGCATTATAGCCGTCATGGACATAAAGACCTGAGATCGGCATCCAATCAGCATTACGTAATTTGCCCAAATTCACTGTAGGACCACGAAACTTTGGTGGGACAAATGTAAAATAAATTGCACTCCAGTCTTCAAGGAGACTGTGTATATTACCAGGGTGTTCACTACTTATACAAAAGAAACTTCAAGTGCACCCGTTGTAGAAATGAACCTATCCATGATTGACCTTGATGTTTAACTACCTTTACTACGACGTTGACAGACATAAATAAATACGATCGACATGATGTAGGATCGTTAGTTAACATTACATCGCGAATGTATAGCAATAATTATTAAACCATATTTTAATTTATTTAAAAAAAAAACCAACGTTAGTACCGATGAGACGAAATTCCGAGATCTTACTGCGTAGTAATAATATCATACAAGAAATCATTAGGTTACATATATCGAATCTAAATTAAGGGTTTTATTACCAACATTTGACCGAAAAAGTAAGATGTGATATCCCATTTTAGTAATATTATAAATGTGCCAACGCAAACCATATCAAGATAAACAGTAGTTAGAACGTAGTTAGTCCACTTTAAATAGGAGGTGATATCATTGCACTGCGTGCATACATATTTCAAACATTTTGGCAATTACACTGTATAAATGTGTAGATCCGCGGCTCTTTTTTGTATAAATTGTCATCAAGAACGCTCAAACCCAAATATTTGAAAGCCAAATATGTAAAAATACATAAATACGTGCGGAGCCATATGTATTAAAGGAGCACTAGCTACGAGTTTCATAAAATATTTATATTATGATTTGTTTTTTGTTCAATCATGAATGAAAGTGAAAAAAGTGAAATAATGATTCGCTATTTAAAGCCAGTATGATTCCATATTGTAAAAAGAAACATCGATGATGAATTATTCACTTGCAAGTGAATAATTCGACTTCATTGAATTCGTACTCATTTGAACTTCAATTCAATCCCTTAGCTAGAAATGTATTATGCATGATTGATGCATGCTATGCTATTAAAAGAAAAGAATGTCAACATTGAAAGTGAAACATGAGGAAATCGTTTGATTTACTGATTCGATCGACAGGAAGTCATTCTTTTACCGGTTTAATCGGAAATTAACGTATTATTAACATTAAAATTAAAATAAAAAACATAGAAAAATCTTTATATCTGATTATATTTATGTTTATGTTTATATCGTGACCGTCTGTTGTTTTCGGGGTCATCTCAATAACTAATTAGATGGCTACTAGACTGAAATACACATGAACGAAGCTGAAAATTATAGAGCCCATGCCCTGTTAATTATTTATTCTATACTTTTTATAATTTGGAGAAATGTTTTACCGCAGAAATTACTTATAATTTTTTTACTATTTTTCTGCTTTAATTTCTTGATTTTGATATACACATGTATTTGAGTGAAATAGTCATTGCTTTTGTTATCAAAAAGTAGATTCGTGGCGATTTTTGTGAATGATATCGTAATAGAATAAACATAACGTCATAACTTCAACTATGTAGATTAACTGACCAATCAATTGTAAACCGTTGATCTTGACGTCAAAAAGTCTTCCTGAAGCTTATAGATAACATTCCTATACTACTTTTTATAACTTAATAGATCGTAGTTATATTTGATAAAATATGTAATAAGTTAAAAAGAAAAGGAATAAGAGACTTGAATTTCAGTAATATGTCAGAGCTTATCATCTTAAAACATTACAAAAGGAAGTTTTTTAATCAAAGTGAATGTACAAGTATGCAATATTTCCTGTCATAATATCTGTGACCAAACTCGATTTTTATTAGTAAAACACCAACAACCAATAAAAATAACGTACTTGAACAATACTAATTATAAATACGGAGCGAAGTATAACTCTCAAACTATGTTTATTAATGAAACAAACAGCACACGTTTTATAACGTTAAAGTAATTCTGTAAATAACCGAACAGTATAAACCTGAAGAAAATGAATAATCAAACATTCATAGCTGATTTTCTGACGAGAAATGACTACAATGACGTAATTGTCAGCGAAAGATTGGTGGCACCAATTGTTTATCTTGTGATTCTCCTTTTAATTGGAGTTCCTGGAAACATTTTTATTTTGATCATATACAAAAATTACAATAAACACGTCTACAGAAAGATCATATGGACTATTGCTGTTATAGACTTGGTGTTCTGTTTGATTGGTATTCCATTCAATCTTGGCCGGATGTTCAATTATTACAATTTTAAGTCATTACGCAGTTGTCAAATTGTGGCAGGTATTTTAGATAGTGGAATTATAACATCTTCTCATTTACTTGTTCTGTTAACCATTCACAGATTTCGACAGGTATGCTTCCCTCTAAAACGACAGATAACATTGCAAAAATTGCCATATTTTATTGGTTTATGCTGTGCAATCGGAGTAGCACTCGGGATACCCCAGATCGCTGTTTTACAACCGTTTGCTGAAACAGATCTTGGGAACAATGTAACCGGCTATACATGTTCTGTAGCATGGAAAGATTCACCACAGGCTTGGAAAAATTACAACACATTCCTAACTTTTTTGTTTTTATCCTATACATTACTTTTGTTTATTCTGTATATTATGATCGGAAGGACTATTCATAACCAAAACAAGAAACGCAAATTAGACCTGCACTCTTCACGTCAAGGCAGATCAACAATCCATTCTCACAAAATGACTAAAATTGCTATCACGGTTAGTGTAGTGTTCGCCTTTAGCTATTTGCCTTTATATCTAAATGAATGGGCAACAAAGGGTTTGGTTGAAAATAATTTAGGTCTATTCTTATTTTCCTTGTTGAAAATTGTTCAAAGATCATACCTAATTAATCATGTCGCTAATCCTTTTATATATGCCATCTTTGACAAAAGATTTCGACAGCAAGCAGTAAATATTCTTACATGCAAAACGACCGATAAGGATCACGACAAAAGACCATCGGAAACAGAAAACAGTGCACAAAAGGTGTCGACATCAGCTACATCTATATAAACATGTCAATGATTTCATTTTATTATAAAATAAGGAGTTTGTAGATATCACTCAATTTTCAACTATTAATTATTTGTAGATTTGATATAAATCAAAGAGACATAACGCAATTGTTAACAATTTTTGTTTATATCTTCTCTTGTGTAAGCTTTATTATTTTTCGTGATTTTATTTAGATGCAAAAGCTGCGTATATAATATTATTTGTATTTGAGAAAAAGGAATAATTGAAATTTTTACATCTGAAGACATTTTTTTACGCATTTTTACCGTATTTGTAATGGTGTTTTACACGCTTTATTTTGATTGTAAATGAACGCTTAAAAGAATTGTAAGGAAAAAGGTTTTTTTAATCAGTTCAAGAAATTTTATCAAATTATTACTCTGATAAAAATCACCACTGATTTTTATTGACTTACTTTTTTTTATAGATTGTGTATCCCAAATGATTTGTCAGGTCTTGTCATTTTGTTTGCGAATTTCTATCTACTCTTTTTGTCAACGTATATTTGTATGGAAATGGAAAATACGATTTGTTTAAAAGGAATATACGATATACATCTATGCATATATGTGTCTATATTTAATATTTGTAAATAAAGAATCTATAAATTGGAGAAAATTTTGCTATTTCTTTTGAAAATTAATAGCTCCCCTTTTAAAAATTATAAAGCGTGTCTCCATATGTCTCATGCCTAGCATATAAACAAAAAAATCGATAGTAAAGTTCACATAACTTTTGGTATGAATGACAGAATATATAGATAAAATACTAATAAAACAAATAAACAAAACAACATCGATCTTAAAGGGAAATATAAAGGATTCAACAATATACAGCCATCAATACAATATGTCTAGAAATAATGAAAATTACACTATTAAAGATATGAAAAGAAAAATAAACCAAAAAAATACAAAGGGATATCCAAATTCATAAGTCGAATTATTATTCTTGTGTTTTAAATGATTTTTTTCACATGTACATGAATACGTTACGCAATTAAAGTATAATATAATATATTCATAATTCAAATGGGGAAAAATCAAAGTAGAAATTCGTAATAATTCGAGACAGGGTGCATCGACATAATATGCGTAACCTATTATTCATGCATACCCGCCATTTGAATTAGGAAATGTTTTGGCTACTTTATGATATCAACATCCCTTGTAAGTAATGAAAATAATAAACGCAACACTTCAAAATCCGCGAAACTACGACAGTGAAAACGAATGGATCACAAAATAGAAAATAAAAAATACCCTGAGTAGAATTAAAAGTAGACGAGCGGAACGTGAAACCTTTTTGATCTAGCAGATGCATTGAGTTGCTTTTTTCTAAAAAAAATATAGTAATTATATAATAACTTTATCAACGCATAGCTGTGAAAATATTGTTTCCGGTTTATTTTAAAAATAATTCGTACATGCCATGCTTTATGCTCATTTTAATATGTTTTACTAAATGTAGCGTCAATTATAACCTATGTTGAAATGAGAAAAGAACAACAAATAAAGGCAACAGTAGTACTGCTGTTCGAAAGTCATAAATCGATTGAGAGAAAACAAAATGAAACCGATCCTCGAGGTAAACATATCAACGATAAGAGGAAAACAACGAAACAGCAGAAACTCTGAAGAGTAACAAAAAAACAAACGACAATGTTACACACACAAATACTTTAAGATAACAATTGTCATTTTCCTGACTTTGTACAGGACATTAAACAAGAGAATATTGGTTGAACATGGTTTTGTGGCTATTATAGAATAGAACATTTAGACATGGTAACATTTATCAAAGGTACCAGGCGTATAGTTTTGTTACCCAAGACAACTCTCCAGTGACGCTCATATCAAAAAAGTTAAGAAGCCAAACAATTATAAAGTTGAAGCGCATTGAAGACCGAAAATTCCCCAAAACTGAGCCAAATAGGGCTAAAGTAACCTATAGCTGGAATAAGAAAACCTTTGTATTTTAAATAATTGATACTTTTGCAAATAGTAAATTTAAAAAATGACAATATAATTGATATTCATGTCACGACCGAAGTGCTGACAACTAGGCTGGTGATACCCTCGGGGCAAAACGTTAAACAGCAGTTGCATCGAACCATAATTTGAATAGTCATTTAAGGTATCACGCTTATATTTTGATACGCAAGATACAAATAGTTAGAAAGCCAAACAAGTATATAACTAGACACTTTCGAAGACCAGCCATTTAGATAAATGATACCGAAAAAAAAATAACACAACGGCAACCGTTACCGTTACACGATTAAAAATGAAAAGATAAATTGAACTTATTTAATTATTTATCGAGCAACGCCAAACAAATTTCGTTTCCGCTGTTATTCAAATTAAAATTGACGTTGAAATTACAGTTGTAAATTCAATCATCTGTTTGACGTTTTCTTTTACAACTAGAACGTTTATGTCTAACCAAAGAGAACGCAGTATGTAATTTTAAAACACCATACCAATTTTTTACATTATACATTTTTATATATTTTTCGAAAAACTAAGGATTTTCTTATCAAAGGCACAGATTACCTTAGACGTATTTGGCAACACTTGTTGGAATTTTTAATTTGTGATGCTCTTTAACTTTGTTTTTGTTTGACTTTATAAATATTTAGATATGAGCGTCACTAATGAGTCTTATATAGACGAAACGCGCGTCTGGCTTACTAAATTATAATCCTGGTACCTTTGATAACTATTGATCATGAATTTCATACACATATATGGTTGAAGATGATTTCGATATTTACAATTCAAACTGCTCTGTCTCCTCCCATTAATGAAACCATCTTATCCAGAGGGGAAAACACCAACAGACCAGCGTGATCTTCCTTTCTAAATTTTGTAAACAGTTAATTTATAAATATAACAATATCAATGATAATTCATGTCCGCACAAAAAGTGCTGACTACTGGGCCTGTGATACCCTCGGGGAAATACATCTCCACCAGCAGTAGCATTGAACCTCCTAGCTAAGGCTAAGGGTTAAATTGAAGTTCACACGAGTACGGTTTCAATGAGGTCGAATTTCCCCCTTGTAATTGAATAATTCACCATCAATGTTTCTTAGCTTATTTTGACCAAATTATACCATAATGGCTTCTAAAAGCGTATTTTTATTTCACTATAAGTTTCATAAATGATTGAACTAAAAATAAAATCATATATCAAATGTTTGATATATCTCGTACTTGTGTCTCTTGAACAACACTTAACCAACTTCAAGTGTGCATTCTTTTCTACCTCAAGAATAGATTGCCTTAGGAGTATTTGGCAAACAATGTTAAAGTTTGTTCCTTAGTGCATCAGCTTCGTACTTTATTTTCCCTTTTTAATATTTTTTATTCGAGCGTCACTGATAAGTCTTTTTTAGACGAAAATCGCGTCTGGCGAAAATATAAAATTTCAATCCTAATATCTATGATGAGTTTATTTGGTATGCATTTCTGAACTAATACGATATTTGAGGGCTTGTAGTTGCTACTAGACTTTAAAAAACGATATCGGTGTTAAAAAATTAACGAGCCAGAGTTTTGCCAAATAAACTTCGAGTCGTTTCTCTCAAAAAGGTCATACGAATGCCTGTGTACTCGGGTCAGTATACGGAATATGTCTGTTTTTCTAGCGTCCTTCTGATGTTCTGTAAAAGATAATTTTCATAAAAATTATCTGATTGCTTTTTATTTTGGGACTTCTCTAGTTGACTATATGGTATGATCTCTGTTCATTGTTGAAGGCCTTACAGTGATCTCTAGTCGTTAGCTTCTTTATCATTTGGTCTAGACTGTTGTCTCATTGTCAATTATACCACATCTTCTTATTTTTATATAGAAAGGTTCTAATATATCAAGGTAAATTTCAACTGTAATTGATAAGGTGCTATCTTATTTTCATAATGCAATAGCTTATCAAGTTTCGTAAAGTCTAATGTTTAATCAGCAGACAGCTTACACTCTGCAGTTTAATTGTGCCTCATAAGAATTAAGACTTAACGTAGCTTTCAGAATGAGTGTTACGCATTGCCGGTTAGAGATGGAAAAGAAATTATTAAACATCACCGGATATCTTTCTTTTTTTTTTATTCTTAATTTAAATTCACAATGGCAGACAAGAAAGGAATATTTTGCTACTAATTTCATTGTAAAACGATAATCATTGGGATATCACGATAATAATGTTTGATCAAAATGGCAATTCGAAAAGAGATGTGTAAATCCTTAATTGGTATATAACCTCTACACAATATCCGTTACGTCCAATCCTACGTAACAGTACACTCAATATTAAGTGTAGTTTTGCGGAGTACGTATGGAACGGATATGAACTCTGCGCCGAAGATTGTCGTTTAGATGGATTTCAATAAAGGAAGGAAGGAGTTAAATAAAATTTGAAGGAGGAAAAAACAAAATACATGTTCCTGTATATACTAATTACTTTTAATCAGCTTTATTTCAAAAGAGAGAAGGGTGGAAATTTTTAAAACACACACTTTGTTGTCCAAAAAACTATGCAATAGAAACACAGCCAAATATCATTATCTTCGGAAAAGTTAATTTGTGCACCAGTATAATATAAAGGAAGATGCAAATATAAACTTTTTGTATCATTTGTCTGGCGATTAATCATTATACATTGTATTAGTTTGAAAATGAAAAACAAAATGCAATCACTATTTTTCTGTCACGTTATTATTACACTGACCAGATCATCCGCTAAAGACTAATTGTGGTAATTGTTTATCCTGTCATTCTTCTTTTTGGTTGGACTTCCTATAAATTCCCCTTATTTGCTTAAAAGCAGCAACCAAACATGTCTACAGTAAATTGTGTTGTTCAATTGGTGTTGTCGACTTGTTGTTTTGTTTGATAGGTATTCCATATAATTTTAGTAAGCTGTTAAATTACTTCAACTTTAAATCAGTAAAAGCTTGTCGAAAAATATCAGGCATAATTGAATGTTGAATAATGATATTAACAAACCTTATGCATTCATTTACAATATATCCTTTTGAAAACAATAAAGAACAAACTGTGTCTCCTTTATCATTAGTGGATACTTTGGATTGTGAGTATGCTTTGTTTCATCCCCAGTATTGGGTGGGGTTGGTGTTGCTAAGTCTTAATTTTCTATGTTGTGTCTTGTGTACTATTATTTGTCTGTTTGTCTTTTTATGTTTTAGCCATGGTGGTGTCAGTTTATTTTCAAAAAAATGAGTTAAAATGTCCGTCTGGTATCTTTTGCCCCTCTTTTCTTTGTCATACCTTGAATCACAGTGTTACAACAATTAACAGTGACATATATCAACGGTTACGTTACTGGAAATGTATATGTTATGTAGCATGGAAAGATTCTACACAAAAATTTGGAAAATCTATAATACATTCCTGACTTCTCTTTTTGTATTATATATAGCCAATAACTGTTAAGTGTCTTTAAATATCAGCTGTATTTGTACGAGGCTAGGAAACCAGGTGTATGCGAGCTATTAGCGAGCTACTACACCTGTTTTGAGCCGAGTACAAATACAGCTGATATCTAAAGCTAAGACACTTAACAGTTATTGTCTTTATCCTGCAATTAATTATGTATATTGTTTGTGTTTTGAAAGACACAAAAACTAAACATATTTAGCATTTATTTTCGATTTATAATCCCTTGAGGCCCGCGTAGTAATATCAAAATCACACATTACGCTGAGGACGGTTTTGCAAAAAAAGGATCTCGAATTGTCAACAATAATATTTCGCTCAAGGTGAATAATTATTTATTTTAACATAACAACTAATTACAATAGTAAAAACAAATACCAAAACATCGTCAAATTTGAAACAGAAGCGTAAGATTTGTCCTACGCTTCAGACTTGACTCTCACTAAACATGCATGCTGAAATTGACATGCTGAAATTGACATGGTTGATTTTGTACCACAATCATACACATTCAAGTTTTGAAGTCGAAAATTGTCATCGTCATTGGAATGCAACTGGAATGCACAATCTGAGGTCACACAGGTTCAAACAATACTCAGTCTGACAGTGGGCGGGAGCTTTAAAGCGATATCTGTATAGTATACAGATACAGCATATCGATATATGTAGGGCTGTATCTGTATAGAAGAACACCCAATTGCAGGATAAAAGTTCATTATGTTGTATTGTATATATCAATAAGTAGAAGAATTCATAACCCAAAGCAGAAGAGAAATGTTTCGTCCTCAGGTATCCATGACTTTCTCTTTTACAACAAAAAACGCCTTTACAAATAGTGCAGTGTATGCTTTCAGTTATCTACCCTTTTTTGTGAGTGAATGGATAACTACAAATTTCATCAAAAATAAGTTAGATATACTAAATTTTCCTTACTGAAAATTGAACAGCGGTTCTATTTCATTAATCGTGTGTCACATGTCTTCCTTTATGCTGTACATAAATGAAAAGTGGTAAGTGTGACGTTCAGACATATTCAACATAAAGGAATATTTAAGAGCAGGAATTATTTTGCTTACATTACTTTACTTATATCCATTTTGAATGTCAATATCATATAAAAGACATAATGATACTTTAAAAACACTAATTTACGGTTGGTGGGATAGAGATATATCCTGTTAAATAATTCCATCAGATGTTGGCGATGCCTTTTTATATATTTTATTCTAGGACACATTATGAGCTTATATGCTATCTCTCTTAAGTGCAACCAGACTTTTGAAGCTTTTGAGCTATTTTGATTTGAATGTGCAAGTGACAATTGTTAAACATTTATTAATGAAAAGAAACAAAGTATATATCTACTTTTTTTTACGTTAATGTCAAAGGGAAAAAGAAAAATTACAAAAATCCCCAAATATTACAAATATCTGGCAATAACTAGAATAATGTCAGGTGCACTCTTTACTGTGTAGAACTGAAATAAACAAATAACAATAAGAATAAATATTTATGGTGCACTTCTGATTAACTTTCAATCATGCCCATAAATACATAAAAACTTGAATACAACTGTGAAAAATATACTGTACTTGATACATGAAAAACCAGCAGTGTATATGTTTTTTTCAATTGTTTGGTATATAATTTAAAGGAAACTAAAGGTACCATATTTATTACATAGTAAAAAACATAGTGCTCGATTCTATACGTTTGAGAGGCAAAATAAAACGTTATGGAAATGAGATGACATCGATTTTTTTATACAGCATTTTTTTTTTAAAAAGCGTGTACTAAATGATGCATTATGTAACTTTTAGATGCAATCTTATTGTAGAAATAGGAACCCACGAAAAAGAGACTTATATGTAATTTTCCAGAACAAATAAAGCGTGGTAAATTCAGCCAGTACGCAATTTTTTTTTTAAAGAGCAGAGATGCATTCCTATTAAAGAGCAGAAATAAGAATATAAGTAAAATGTATTGTTTTGTTACGCCATGGCTTAAAAGGGAATAGACCAACAGAAAAACAACACTTCACGACTAGAATGCAGGATAATAATGAATTTGCTGTGCTGATTCATTGCAGGTATATTAACTGTTGATATTTCACTGATTGAGATAAGAAACTGTGTGATTTAAAAAAACTACAAACAAAAGTCCTCCGTAATGCGGGGTTCACACATTACTGATTATTGCTCCCGTTTGAGATCAGACAGCATTACGATATGAAAAGTGAAAAAGTCGGATTGGTATCCTCAATTATCTGAACTGTCCTATCATTGTCTGAACGCATTCGTTTTAGTTCGTAACAGATTCCTACGGATCGGGAATGGTCCGAATAGTTCGGCAAAGCATCCCGACAGTTCGGTAACATTCGGGGCAACTCAGCCGATTTTGTCTAATCGAATTACAATCGTGGCTATGTCGTGACAGATTCTGCTGTATCGGATCGAATTCCGAACAATGCTTTGTGTATTCTGGACGGTGTCCTGTAGAACGGGAATGATCCGGAGTAATTTTTCATAGCTGTTTTTCTGCCAAATGAGTCCAGATTGCATCCAGATCTTGTCGATTGCGAACCGTTTTTTGCCGAAACCGTTCCGAAACAGTCCCGTTATTAATACGAAATTCGTCAACGATACCCACGTCAGAGTCCCGACAACTACAGAATACAATACGACTGAGACCAGACAAAGCCGTTTGCAATGCGAAAGAACGGACCGTGATAGGATTACGTTCCGACAGTACCTGATCATCCCGACTCTGCCGACAGTTTTCGAACAAATAACTTCCGTCAGCGTCGGTTCACTGTCTGGTCACTGTCTGATCTCAGTCGGATTACATTCGGTAGAGTCGGGACGCAGTCGTGACAAACTCGGTCGAATTTTACCTGGCGAAAAATATAAATCGGATTATACGCGGATTCAGAACGGGATTATCGGGACTTATTCGCTTAGAAACGGTTGAAGATCGGTGCTTCCTGAACACTATCTGATTGTTGTCGTATTCAAATTATTTTTTAAAAATTTTGATTTAAGTTTGAATTTCCATCCACGATTCACAGGATCTTGATCAGACTTTTAATAAATTTTAATCGGGAATGGTCCTGTCGAGAACGGTAGTAAAAATCGTGAATGTTTGACCCCAGCTTAATCACTATCACTTTGCCTTGCTGCATTGTCAGTGATTATTTTTATTTAAAAAAAATCGGTGTTTAATGAATTTTTTTTAACATCTCTGTTACCTTATTCAAATTCTGGTGTAAGGTGAGAGTTTCCAAGAGAATATATATCTTTTCAAATTTGAAGGGCGTGTTTGGCCTCGAAATGTCAATTTTAAATTATTGTGTTGCCAACGTACGACTAATACATTGTATCACCTTTCTTTTATATTAGATTAAAAGTCAAGACTGTTATCAAAAACATTAAAAATAACAGGGAAACTGTATCATTAAAACGAATTATTTTGCGAAGGAAGTAAATGAAACCATATTAGAATGCTCATTATTCAATCTTATTACAGTTTGCCATATTTATGGACTAAAGATCAAATAAACACGGTGTGATTTTATGAATAAATATTGACAATTACAAAAGTTTTACTATACACGAGTTCAGAAAAATCATAAAACATGGATGTTTTTTTATAATTGTAGTGGTGATGGATATCGATCATAAGCAAACTTAATTTAAAAATTTCAAGAGCTCTGTCAATATAATCAAGTTTAATATTACAAAAAATATATTTTCTCATACAAATTTGAGACAAAGGGAAATTAATATATTTAACCTACATGTTGGATGTAGATTAAGAATAAAGGAAGTTGTAGATGATTAACATTACGACTACTTATATTGGTAATGTACTACATCTGTTCAGTACATTTTGTGCGACAACATAAACAGTGTGGTGACTTCAAGGTGGTACTAAGGACCTTGAATAAATGAATCGTGTCCGTTAATTTGCATAAAATTAAAAAAAAAAAAACATATTTGACCCTTTGACAAAAGCTTGACAATTTATTTATCAATGATCTATTTAAATGAAACCAAGCAAGGCAAGATGAACACTGGCAGACGGACATTACATCTTACAATTATTCCCCAAACACCAAAAATAATTTGACTACCTGAGGATAAGACCAAACAACCATACACGTGAGAAACCGTCACATAGGCATGTACAAAAGAGGGACGAAAGATGCCAAAGGAACAGTCAAACTCATAAATTGAAAATAAACTGACAACGCCATGGCTAAAAACGAAAAAGACAAACAGACAAACAATATTACACATGGCGCAACATAAAAAAACTAACGAATAAGCAACACGAACCCAACCAAAAGGTAGGGGTATCTCAGGTGCTCCGGAAGGATAAGCAGATCCTGCTCCACATGTGGCACCCGTCGTGTTGCTTATGTGATAAAAAATCCGGTAAATAGTCTAATTCGGTAGGTCACATTCATAAAAGGGAAAGGGATTGTGGTTACGACGTAAGGAACATATCCGATATCATTTGTGAAACGGTTATTCCATTACAGTCAACCAACTCGTGATGGCGTCCGTAAAATTTTACCAAGAGATGATTTTAACTTCACCACTTGCAAACAATGCATACACCCCAAAATATACCTTTTGATAAGAGTAACTAAGAAACGAACTTAACTATGGTGCTTAACGTTGACCACTAAACCAAATCATTGAGGTCAAGGTGAGATAACATTGCAACACAGACATGTACACATTACAATCATTATATTAACCAAATATATTTGTCATGTTGCTTATTGTTTCTAAGATACGAGCCCGACCACGTATCTAAGATACGAAACTGACCATAAAAAAAATAACATGGATAATTTATTTTTTAAATGAATTCGGATGTAGAACTTGCATCAATCAAATATATTTAAGCTATTACAATATAAAACACATAGTATAATCAGCAGCTTTTCTTGGCTGAATATTTCAAAAGCGTTTATTTTTGTTTTGTTTGTTTTGATTTTGATAAGTCCTATAAGCATTTTTTTTAATATTCCTCTCTCATTCGAAAATCCACAATGGAATTCATATCTCTTTTTATTGATATTTCCTGTTGCCTCATCTTTTTTTTATAATTATTTGTTATTTTAACACTACTGATAGCTGCAGTTAAAATTTGTTTTTTCAAACGACAAGTATACGTATCAAAGAATAAGCTAAAATTATTGGCTATGTATCAAGGTTAATATATAGCAAACTAGCTATATATAGTACTAGTTTGGTTTTATTAATATTTCGATTTGAGCGTCATTGATGAGTCTTATGTAGACGAAACGCGCGTCTGGCGTACTTAATTATAATCCTGGTACTTTTGATAACTATTTAAACCACTGGTTCGATGCCACTGTTGGTGGACTTTTCATCCCCGAGGGTCACTGATGAGTTTTATGTAGATGAAGCGCGCGTCTGGCGTATTAAATTATAATTCTGGTACTTTTGATAACTATCGAACAACTAAAATTATTTGTTTTTCATAAAAAGATCTAACTTTATTCAATGGGACTTTGTCATTGTTGAAATCAAGAATGCAGTAAAATGAAGTTGTGTTCATATTTGTGATGATAATAGCA
This sequence comes from Mytilus trossulus, assembly GCF_036588685.1. Classification (NCBI taxonomy): domain Eukaryota; kingdom Metazoa; phylum Mollusca; class Bivalvia; order Mytilida; family Mytilidae; genus Mytilus; species Mytilus trossulus. The sequence continues at coordinate 54,799,762 of NC_086379.1, read as the reverse complement.
TTATAACTGATCGCAACACTCCTCCTTCATTCAACTTGGTTCGGCTAGGCTAGTTGTTTGGAAAGTCGGATAAATAAAATATATGAAAGCATTACAATATTAGTTTTACTGAAATAACTATGTTTATAAACTCGACATTCATAATAAGATTTATAAGTTCTGGAAAAAACACATTCTATTGTTCCTTTTTTCTTTTTCTTTTTTAGCTTATTCGAACATACAAATGATGTGGTATATATTTACACTTTGATTACAAAACAAAGCAAGCATTGAAAGCGGAAGCTAGATTTCACAATTTCTTCTAACAGGATTTCATTTTTAGCAATAACCAAAGGTCAATTTTTACGTTTAGTTATCCAGGAAGAGAATTCATTATTTGTATTACCATTGTTTTTCTTTCTAGATAACACAGTTTCTCTTATCATTCACGAGGTGTTTTTTTCTATACATACCTACATAAATTACAGTTGGTGTCAGGTTGTTAAGAAAGGCTTATCAATATTGAAACACAGGGAAATGAAGAATTATGTTTTTTTTAGCGAGGTAAGGGTGGGACACTTATTTCTACTTTTTAAAGATATATATATTGGGATCAGTACTTGATTAAGGCTATTTTTAATCGATGAACAAGATTTAAAATCGTTAAAATTGGACAAAAGTAAACGTAAACGTTTTAAAAAAAAGTTTAAGGTTAAACTAGTATGTTAGCGTGTATTGTTTCAATAAACTCATCATAGATACCAGGACTAAATTCTGTATATACGTCAGACGCGCGTTTCGTCTACACAAGACTCAGCAGTGACAAATGTTCTAATGTGTCCTTTTAATGCCTTCTTCAAGTCAGGAATGTGGCAGATGTTTTCCATTCGTTTGATATGTTTGAGCTTTTGATTTTGCAATTAGTTCATTGACTATTCGTTTTTTATTTTTTTCTTGTATTTTTGCTATCTTTTTTCTTTTTCATATGTGTTGATAGTTGTCAAAGGTACCAGGGTTATTATTTAATATACCAAACGCGTGTTTCGTCTACACGAGTCTCAGCTGTTAATTTTTATGTTCTAGTTTAGGTTGTTTTATGTAATGTATCCGTGTTTATTCTTGCAGTAAGTCACCGCTTCGGTTTTATCATGTATATCTATATTATATAGTCATTTTATAAAAAAAACATCTGTTTGCAAAAGTATGAATTATTCTAAATAATAAGAATGTTCCTATCCCAGGCAGAAAATCCTAGCCATATTAGGCATAACTTTTTGGAACCTTTGGTCCTCAATACTGTTCAACTTTGTACTTGTTTTGGCTTTCGAACTTTTTTCATCTGAACGTGACTGGTTAGTCTTGTGTGGACGAAACGCGCGTTTGTCAAATAAGATTTTAAACCTGGTACCTTTTGTTAGTTATTATTCGTGTGTTCTATTGTCCTATATGTTCTCCAATTTATTTGTATAGTAGTCCTGTCATGTAACGTTGTCATTTTAGTGTTATATAAAAAAAAAAAAGAAGATATGGTATGATTGCCAATGAGACAACTATCCACAAAAGTCCAAAATGACACAGACATTAACAACTATAGGTCACCGTACGGCCTTCAACAATGAGCAAAGCCTATACCGCATAGTCAGCTATAAAAGGCCCCGATAAGACTATGTTAAACAATTTAAACGAGAAAACTAACTTCCTTATTTATGTAACAAAAATTAACGAAAAACAAATATGTCACATATAAACAAACGACAATCACTAAATTACAGGCTCCAGAATTGGGACAGGCACATACATTAAAATGTGACGGGGTTAAACATGTTAGCGGGACCCCAACCCTCCCCCTAACCTGGGACAGTGGTATAACAGTACAACATAAGAACGAACTATAAAAATCAGTTGAAAAGGCTTAACTCATAAGATGGATAAAAATAAAAGTGGACATGGCCGGGTACTTATACATCCAGACACAAAAAGACACAATGAACAGATCTGAGAGTTCTTGCAGTTATCTGACAACTAGTTCAAAACCACTATCAACTAATAAAAAAAATATGCATCAAAGACTTAACTATCAATCCGTACACATCTAACATCCAATTGATTTAGTGTAAAGACGTCATAAATAGCCAGAAAAAAAATTTTACCTTGTGAAATGCCAAGTTACAGGTATCGACATATTATAGATCCATGCATATGTATATGTATATAACATGCTAGTAATATTTCAATTAGTTAGCTTTTAATCTACTGATAACAAAATCAATATTTATACCAATAAAAACAATATTCAATGATCTTATTACAGTGTTGAATTGGTAACCTTTTAGAATAAGTTTAATTAAATGAGCGACAAGCTTAGATGGATCATTTCTAAATTTCCGGGCACTGTTAACAACATTTCCGTAAAAATGAGGATGTGCTATCCCGTTTGAAATACGTTTTCTACATGTACAACCAAACTTCAAAACCAAATCTTTATATCTATGGAAAAATTTAGTAAAGGTTTTAAGTAATTTATGGTAACGATATCCCTAGTTTAATAATTTACCAGTAATACATAGGTTGCGTTCGTTAAAATCAAAAACGTCACACAACAGACACAGGCATAACGAACAAGTTGTGAAATATAAACACCGTAAGATGGTGCCAAAGGAACATCACCATCTAAAAATGGAAAATTAACAATAGGTAACGAAAAATCGTCTCTTTTGTCGTAAGTTTCAGTGTGGAGTTTCCCGTTTAAATTTTGGAAAATAATAATAATTGATAAAAAAAAATGCATGTTACCATTTTAAATAAGTAGTCAATAATATATCGAATTATGCCCATTTTACAACTAAAGTTTCATAGTTGTATATAACTGCATCGACGTATTTTTAATTTTGTTTATTTTATATATTTATTTAAATATTTCAACTAACCAATCACGTACATATGTTACACAAAACACAAAATAGAACACTAATGACTAAATAGCTAGAAATAACTAGAAATAACTAGAATTGCCATTGCAAGCAATAGCAAATGTCACACAAGTCCGCCCATTGCCACCAATCTGCATCCATTTAAATTCCGGTAGTCAAAATGTAACTCTACATATGACAGTTAACATTTTTTGAAATTTCATAAAGTTGGGAGCATTTTGATATTTTTGAACATTTATGCTGTTTCCATGTTAACGGTAAAATTTCCAGAATTCCAAGAACAGATAACACAATCTCAGATGACGGGCAACATAGCATTAAAGTTTTACTGGATTTGATTTACCATATTCATTGAGACAATGCTTATCTTAAGTTTTCCCCATAGGCTTCAATGTTAAACGTTTACTAGGTTTCCATGGTAAAGACGGCAATTTTGAAATTCCAAAGGTGGATTGCGATAACAAGTTACATTTCCACAAAGTTTCATAATAATTTGGAACACTTTTTGATATTTCACATTTTTGCTGTTTCCATGGCAGTGGCAGCCTTTTTTAAATTCTAAAAACATGGTGGTTAGCATTATGGTATAGTTCCATTAAAATTGGTCCATTCACTTGCAAGAACTAAGCTGGACAAAAATGTGTGGAATAAGAATAAAAAAGAAAACTAGTATCAATATATCAACCCAACTCGTTTGAGGGTGACATAAGTATACCAAATCTTGAGTCATTGGGTACAAAAACTTACTATTTCTATCTATTATTGCATTATAAAAAATGTATATAAAAACTAAATGAACAGGCTGCGTCAATGATATCATATCTAAAACGGAGCGCTACAAATGTCTTTCATACAACATCTCGTCATTATGTCTATGGTAAAAATGTTTTGTATACTTTGTAGGCATTTCTGTTGGTTTTTTTAAGTGAATAAGATTAAGACTCAAGTTTGACGGCTGTATCCCGATTTATTACATTTTCACCTATTTGTCTGTTTTTGATGAGGTTCATTTAACTGTATGGATTAAATGATAAGAAGTATCAGGGGCAAAACATAATTGGAACCTAGAATCAACAAACAAGTAAATAATTCTTATCATAAACTGCAGCAACTGAGGAATGTCTAATTATTCACAATCTAATACAAGACTTAAGCTAGGTCCACACTGCCGATCAGACCAACTTGATCAATCTCGATCAAGACAAATTAAGCGATCTGGAGTCTGGTCTGACTCAATCGACAAGAATGGTCGGGGTGGTCTACCTTGGTCGTCATCGATCTGACTTTCTACCCAAAAGTTTTCGACACGTCAAAAACATTCGAGTAAGGATCTAGAATCCAGTCACTCGAATAGAGCTCGAGAATTCGTCGAGTAGCGGTCGAATTGATCGAGTAAGGATCATGTAGATATCGAGTTTGGTCGGAATTCAAATAGTTTACCGATCAGTACACGATCATTTTGTTCTTTGCTCGACTAATATCCGATCATTTTGCGTTCAACGACAACCTGTACGATATGTGGTCTAGATTAACTAGACCAATGTCCGATCGCTTCATGATCACTGCAACTTCTATATTTTTTTCATCTCAGACCAACTCGACCAATACCAGATCTGTACGCGACCGTTTTCGACCACACTTCGATCTCTGCTCGGCCATACGCGAGTTGATAAATATTCCGTATCAACTTATCAAATAATACATGTTGGTCTTGATGTATAGATTCTGCGTACTGATATATTTTATCATCTTAACAACGTGTTTTATTGTTCTTTCATTTGTCTTTGTTCTATTATTAATATTACATGAACTGTTGAATAGTTTTATGTGATATCCGTTTGACGTGGCTCGGTACTTTTACATCTCGTCAATGTGTTTGTATTGGCTTTCATTTTTTGGTGGTTTGTTTTGAATATGCGTCTTTTTGTATTTCTTTTGTTCTTATAACGTGACTCTGTACTTTAAAAGATCCCGTCAGTATGATATTGTTCTATTATATGTCATTATGATATATTTCTATTATGAATTACTATATACGTTGAACCACAAACGTCAAAATCATTCAATCGCGTAGTGGAATTAACTACTTTTGGGTTCTTATAAAATCTATATAACACTTTTTGACTAGTTAAAATCTCGGACTATTTCTGAATTTCATTTTTACATACTTTTGATTTTTTGACTCTGTATGCTAACATTGCCTATGTAAATTTTAAAATTGTTTGTAGGCACATTGAACTACAAATTTATGTGACGTATACAAAACATTCTGACGTCAGACACTCAAATCAATGAATGTGTTCGTAGATAGTAGATGTTTTTGTGTTCTGTAAAATAGTTCCTTTTAAAATTGTTATACGATGATGACTGATGTACCCATATTTTGACTATTTTATTTATTGTGTCTGAATATTTAACGCATCAATGTAAATATAACGGAATTTGATGAGACTGTCATTAAAGTGAGAGGGTTAGCGCTATAGAACCAGGTTTAATACACCATTTTCTACATTTGAAAATGCCTGTACCAAGTCAGGAATATGACAGTTTGTTTTTTTATGCGTTGTGTGATTTGATTTTGCCATGTGATTATGGACTTTCCGAATTGGTTTTCCTCTAAGTTAAGTATTTTTGTGATTTTACTTTTTGCAAGGAGGTGTGAAATTTAAAAAAAAATTATCACAGCCATAGCCGACGAGAAAACAAACAGAAGTCTACATAACACAACATAGACAACTAAATCTTAGCAACACCGTGAACACGATTTTCTCAGTGTTTTTGAAGGGAAGTTCATGTAGATCCTGCATTTTGGACCAAGGTGATTTTTCAAATATGAAAGTAATTGTGCATTAAAATTCATTGTTAGACAACCGATGACTAATTAAGCAATCAAATTTAGTTTATTATATTGTACTTGTTTATTTTTTTTGTTTGACTGTCCGTATTCATCGTATGTTCAGAAATTTTTGTAGTATAAGAATAAGAATATGTGGTATAATGAGACTAGTAACTCTCCAAATGACACCAAATGACACATATATTAACAACTATATGTCACCGTACGGTGTTTACAAACACTTTTTCTTTCATACGCTTTTTGACACAATTTGATAAAAAAATAATAAAAGATGATAAGAAAGACAAATGATTTTTATTTGAATTCGTGATAGATATATGTAAACAGTTTCAGAAAAGGTATCCTCCAGGAGATTGAAATTCTGTTTTTGGCCAAGTTTTTAGGAAAATATGTGATATCCCTTCCCCCTTTTGCAATATTATTAGTAAAACAAGCAGATTTTTGCCATGGATACACCAAAAAAACATTTCGTGAACCACACAACTACTGGGTATCAGATCTATGAAAAATACTGATTACATACATGTACATATATGACACAAACAGTAGGCTTAATTTGTAAGAAAGCAAGGAAAAGGGGATGGAAAAATGTATGTATATTGCTATCTAACATCATTACGATTATTAATTCAGCGACGAATCACATTATGAAGAAAAGAACAGTAAAACTCCAATAACAATCAGCATCATACTTTGCTTTCAGGAAGTTTTATAACCATTGGTGTCCTCTTTGTTCAGCTCCTGTAAGTTTCTCATACTTTACAGTCTATTCCTTTTTGGTATTCATCACTCTCTTCAAGCTCCGTCACGGTTATTTACCTGTCTAGTTGAGCTCTAACCAACTGGCCTAACAATCCAAATGCTTTTACACATGTTACAAGTAGTTCCATAATTTCACTCAGACCTTCTGTGAAGTACTCAATCTAACCAAATAAACGGGGAATGTGTTCATTGGAAATGGTTCAGACCGTATGAGTATTTGGACCGTACGCGTACGGTCTGACTAATATCAAGAAGTTGGGACAAGTTTATTAGATACAAATGAATATAACAGATCAACAATACTATAACGGGGCGTTATTGTGTGTTTATGTGTTTTGGAATTACATGTCATTATTTCGGAAATATGTATCAGGAATCGATAACTCCATCTTGCCCGTTATATATAAATAAAGGGAACTAGCACTCGCATATCTTTCTTCATAAAGTCACAGTTAAAACTGCATGTATAACTAAGTCTTCTTAATGTTCACATCTTTAATCTTGTAACAGTACATGTATAGATCATATTCACAGATATAAATTCCAATATAAAACATGTTATTTCATTCTCAAATATAATGTAACTTGTTATTTCAAACTCTTTAAAACGACTGACCAATATAAAAGTTTCTCACAAGATCGAGCTCAACTGTGCAACTAATTATCGTATAAAGTGTCACATTAATCAAGATGAAAGATCATTAAACTGATTAAGAACTGGCCATCAAATCTTAGATGTAATTGACCTCGCCACAATACTTAACTCTCAAATTGTTATAAAAAAAATCAATTGTAATTGAAATAAAAACTTTATATTTTAACTATATAAAAAATTCACGCTAATTGAGTCTGTTAATCTTTTGTATTTAGCATATAGATCAGTAATAAATTAATTGAATTATGATCACTGAAATTGAAGATATCGGAAGTAAACATAATTTGGTAGGACAATAGCAAGTGTCACCTTGGACGAGAACACCAAAATATCATTCAGATATACAAATATTTAATTTCAAGTGTTCCTTTGTTCATGTTATCCATCTATTTTTAATAATAAAAATTTGAAAAACTAAAAATTGAGATTGTGATAAACGTTTGTTTAAATTTAACTAATATAATCCATATCATGTATGTTCAGCTCAAACTGGACCATACGCGTATACTCATACAGTCAGACCGTACGCGTATGGTCGGACCGTACGAATATACGTATACGGTCCAAATACTCATATGGTCAGGAACAGACACAGATAATGACCCAGCTTGTATATAACGTTATAAAGAGTCAAGAACGGTAAAATGACACTACTCAAAGATCTGTGTTTTATAGTTTTTAAAATTTTGTTGAGGCAAAATAAAATTAGAGAACGAAAACTAACTGTTGGGACGTACGTTTACGTACTTGCGGACGGACAAGGGTAACACTTTTAAGCCTCCTCCGCTGCAGCGGGTGATATCAAAAAAAAAGAAGACGTTTTAATACTGAAGCTGTACATACCCGACCAATGCCCGACTATCCTTACGATCCCTATACGATCAAGTGGGTCTGGTTTTGCCGAGGTCAGGCTGAGATCGAGTAAAGTTAAGTCGGTTTAGTTAGTCGAGTAAAGATCGTGTAGAGATCGTGAATTGGTCGGAATTATCGAATATGGTTGGTGTCGTGATGTACTCATCAAGGAGTCGTGATGGAGTAACCAAGGAGTCGTGATTGGTCGAGTTAAGTTAGTGAACAGTCGGATAACAGTCAGATAGAAGTTGTAAACAGACCCGATCAAGAATTTGGTCACGCTTGGTCGTAGACATTTGGACAATCGGGAGCATCGAGTTGAGCTGATCGGCAGTGTGAACCTAGCTTAATCAGACAGATATTTGATTCAAACCACAATTTCTTTAAAATGAAAACTTTCATCAGAAATCATCAGATATAGAACATCGACAAAGAACATATCACACCGATGTCAAGTGTTCAAACTTTACTTAGTCTAAATTTTGAGTCAATCTATCTTTTGTCATAAGAAATAACCAATTTTGTTTCGGATGTAATATATCAAATATTTTTGTTTTGCAGTTAAGAACAGTTTCTAAACATTTAATTCCCTCTATGAAGGACAAAAGGGTATGTGTCGTCTATGACAAATATATCAATCAAAATAATTAACATGAGTCACTGTTACGATTTTTTTTTAATATCAACGCAATACTAAACGCATTTTACATTCATATGACTCTGTGCAATTTAAAGATAATATTTCCAAATGGGAACAAGGGACAAAGCTAAAAACAACGTGAAAGGTTAATGAATTGCCGATATAACATTCACTATCTTTTTTAAAGGGTACTCCCATACAAGTGTAAGATGAAATACCATCATCTCTTGGTATATGTTTACCTTTCAATGCAATGGACCTAATTTCAACCTGGATTAAATAAGGAAGTTTTTACATCACATTGAGCTTGTCTTTTTAAAAATCTTAAATCAGACGAGAGCACTTTAACTGTTTGGATATTTTATACCGTGTAGATATATTACGATTGCTTTCATAAAAGTATTTATAACATTTTGTGTGGAAATGGAGAACAATACAGACCTGACAGAAGTAACCACTACAGTAAATGCTTTTCTAAGTAGGGAATACTATACCGAACAGATCATTAGCCAGAAACTGGTTGCTCCTATTGTATACCTCGCTATTCTCCTAACGATAGGGCCGCCTGGGAATATCTCGATTCTCATCATATATAGAAATTACAACAAAAACGTGTACAGAAAGATTATTTGGATCATTGCAGTAGTAGATTTGTTGTTTTGTTTGATCGGTGTTCCTTTTAATCTTGGTCGGCTATTTAACTACTATGATTTCAAATCTCTGCGAGCTTGTCAAATTGTAGCAGGAATGTTGGATTCTGGAATAATGACATCAACACATCTACTGGTTTTGTTAACAGTTCATAGATACCGACAAGTGTGTTGTCCTCTCCGCAGACAGATCACTACACACAATGTGACGTACTTAATTGCTGCTTGTTTCGCTATTGGATTTGCTTCCGGAATACCCCAGATTGCAGTACTACAACCATTAGGTGAAACAAATTTGGGTAATGGCGTCACTGGTTATACTTGTACCGTTGCATGGAATGAATCCCCACCAGGTTGGAAAAATTATAACATATTCCTTTCCAGTTTATTTCTGTTTTATACACTACTTTTGTTCGTACTTTATGCTTTGATCGGGAGGACCCTGTTGAGGCTAAAACGCAGACACAGAACAGAAAATAATAGAGAAAATGTCACAAACAATAGATTATCAGGCCTATCTATGAAGATTACAAAAATCGCATTTACAGTTAGCATAGTTTTTGCCATCAGTTATGTGCCATTGTTTCTAAATGAAGTTGCGATAAAGGATGTGGACGAGAGAAAATTATCTTGGACACAATTTGCATTGTTAAAAATTGTTCAGAGATCATATTTGATCAACCATGTTGCAAATGCATTCATTTATTACAGATTTGATAATCATTTCCGTTCACGACTTAATAGTTGTTTCATTACTAGTGCACAGTGCATGAAGATTGATAACAAAAACAAACAAACAAACAATGTCATCGAACCTCCACGTAGAGTTGATTCAGGTATCTAATTTGCAAATGGAAATGTGGATATAAAGGACGACGAATAAAAAATATATAAGTGATATTTTAACATGATTTTTTTTTAAACAGATCAGTTATAAATGAATAACTGATCTGACATTTCAAACTGTGTAGTTTCAATAATATTTGAACATTAATCGTCCATTAAACTAGTGAAAAGTTTTCAAAAATGCATTTCACTCACTAAAACTCATTAAAATTAAGAGACATGGTATGGTTGTAATTTATAATACATAGTTATGATAACGGGTGTCACATATGGATTGGGATTTGCTTACCATTCCGGATCATCTGAGATCACCCTCAGTTTTCGTGTTTTTACTCTTTATTCTTCTATAAATAAGAAAATGTGTTTTGATTGATAATAAAACAACTATCCACAAGATACCAATGACACAAAAGTTAACAGCTATAGGTTGATATGCGGTCTTCAACAATGAAAAAAATCATACCACATAGTCAGCTATAAAAGGTCCCAAAATCAAAAATGTACATCAATTCAAACGAGATAACTAACGGCCAAAATAATGTTAAAACTAAAAAAAATCCGTTACACAGCAAAAAACGACAACCACTGAATAACAATCCCCTGACTTGGGTCAGGTACATAAATACAGAGTGTGACGGGGTTAAACATATTAATGGAATCCAAACCTACCCAAACCTGGAACAGTTGAGTAACAGTACAATATAAGAACGAACTATAAAAAGCATTTATATAGATTAGACCGTTGGTTTTACCGGTTGAATGTTTTAACACTAGAAATGTTCGGGCCCTTTATAGCTTGCTGTTCGTTGTTAAAAAAGGCTCCATGTTGAAGACGTACCTGGACCTTTAATGGTTTACTTCTGTTAATTAAGATTTTGATGGAGAGTTGTTTCATTGGCACTCATACTAACTCTTTCTTTATCCATTAACCGATCACAAGGATACAAATAGTAATACATAAAACAAAAACACATGGACGTAAACTGGTTCTTGTACATCCCAGAAACAAAAAGATCAGCCATCACCAATGAGAGAAAAAAAAACATGGGAATTTCTCGCTACATTGAAGACCTGTTGGTGACCTTCTGCTGTTGTTTTTTTATTTGGTCGGGTTGTTGTCTCTTTGACACATTCCCCATTTCCATTCTCAATTTTACTTATTAAAAGAAATACAATGCCCGAGATGAAAAAGAATGAAGATCCCAATCTAGAAAACTAAAGGTCATATTTATTTAACTCTTTTAGAAAACAATTCAATTCATTAAAAAATTAAGGTAACGCATTAATTCCAAAAGGAGCGAAATATTGTATTTCGACACGGTTAGCATCTCTTGCTAGATATGCTTGCATCATCTGATATGTGAATCTGCATCTTGTCAAAATGGAGCTCGCATTTCGATTTTTTTTTTAACTAAGACCTTTATAAGTAACCAAGAATATCAATGATTAAATCAAATACCTTTACCAATGTTCTAGTATTTATTTTGTATGCTGCATATACACTCGTTTCACAATTTCCACCCTTCTTAACTCTTCAAAACATCACTCTGTTTTGAATACAAAACTTTTGTTCAATCGTTTTGAATTTCTGTACAACATGGGTACACTCATTTCTATTAGTCCTTTTTTTATTGTCTACTCATGTTATCTGTCTGTGATGGTCTACCCCGTCATGTCTTTCAATTCTATCATTGTTCGCTACGGTATATACGGTAAACGTCACACAAGTGTATTTATATTGTTATTCTTTAGATCGTATTTGTCAGTTACTATTTATGTCTTATAAAGAAAAACGTGTATCGTATAAACAATTCCATCATTTATCGTCGTATAGGTTCATCCATTTCCTATATCTAACACGTTATCATACAGGTATTTGGTCCGTGAAATGTTTGCTGCATGTCCGGTACACCTTCAGAATATACAAATTAAATTTAAAAATAACGGTTAAGTATTTGTCTTATGTCCGTGCGACCAAAGTATTATAGTCTATGTCCTGTAATATCGGTGTAAGTCCCATGTAGATACTTTGAAGCTGTACCTTATGTTACATTTTTATACATGTTCACCATCAAATCGTGTTTAACAGTTGCAGTGTTATCGACTTCTAATTCGTAAAAGAGGGACGAAAGATACCAAAGGGACAGTCAAACTCATAAATCTAAAACAAACTGACAACGCCATGGCTAAAAATGAAAACAGACAAACAGACAAACAATAGTACACATGACACAACATAGAAAACCAAAGAATAAACAACACGAACCCTACCAAAAACTAGGGGTGATCTCAGGAGCTCCGGAAGGGTAAGCAGATCCTGCTCCACATGTGGCACCCGTCGTGTTGCCTATGTGATATCAAATCCGGTAAATAGTCTATAGTACATTGTATTACGTTACATATTTGTATGTATACCCTTAAACTTATTCGACTAACTTACATTTTGCCATAATCTCAAAGGAGAATACACAAGCTGCAAGATATTAAAAACAATAAAGTAATTATTAGGGTGGTATATGTAATTTTTGACGTCTTATTATGAAAGAGTTAAATGATCAGTATGATAGGAACTATAAACAACTGAATTGACTGGCTATAAAACAGGTTTAACCCAAAATTTTCATCGGAAATATACCAAATAACTATATTCCCAAAAAGCAGTAAAATTAAATACAAAAGGTTGTTTTGTCCCTGTATTTAATCAATCATTACAAAAAGAATTGGGAAAAACAGGGTGAAATTAAAAAAAAATACTACATATAACCAAATGTAATCGAAATTTTATTGAGGCTTTCAATAATCAACCGAGAGAGTTATACCATGGTGGCAATTAAACGAGTGATTTTAACACGGAGAGTTGGGTCACACCGCATAGCAAGCTATAAAATGTCCCAAAAGTGAAAATAGTGTAAATATTTCAAAAAGGAAAACCAACGTTCTAAATTATATAAGAAACGAGTTACAAAAAAACTCTTATGAACCCCATCACCAAACAATTACAACCCAGTTCATCACTGGGTTGAAATGTTTTAACAGGAATCAACCTTCACCCTAGCTTGACATAATAGTGTAACATCAGACACACTATAAAATATCAATTAAATTGGCTTTAACTCAATGAAAGAGACATATTAATGAAAAGACAAAGCATCTCAAAAGGAAGTTAAACATTGGTTAATTTAAATACGATAATTTTGTTGTAAAAGTAGGAAAATATTTTACAGAATAAATGAATTTGTTGTTTGACTGATTAATTCCAGGAGCATTTGTATTATTTGGCATTTTCCGCTGATGTTGTGTGTGTCATTAATCTGTCACTTATGTGATGTTATTTTTATTACAAGACATGCTATTTATATTTTGATGCATTTGTGATAAAAAAAAATTAAAAAAAAGAAAGGCAACAGTAGTAGACCGCTGTTCGAAATTCGTAAATCGATAGAGAAAAAAAATCCGAGTAACATACTTAACAGAGGGAAACACATCATATACGAGATAACTTCGACACAACAATTGCCGGTTTCTGAATAAGTACAGGACATGTTTATTAAAGAAAAATTGGTGGGTTGAACCTAGTTTTGTGACAAGCCAAACTTATCGCTTTTATTGGAATGTTAAATATAACATTGAATTGACAACATTACATGACAGGACTACAAAACAAGTAAATGGGAGAACATACAGGACAGAAAAAACACACATAAATGGCCTTCTAACGTCATTTGGTCGATTATATAATAGAGAAACTTTGGCAAATTGTAATTAATTTAATGTATGTTTTTTTATTGACCACAATTAATGAAAAAAGAATTATAAAGACACAACAAAAACTCCACTTGTTAGATGCACATATGAAATTGTCCAGTCAATCTAGCATACATTTTATCCTAACCTTGAAGTAATTGCAACAGAATATTTTAACGTATTACTCTTTAGACTTATATCCATAATATACACAGAAAAAATAAAAAATAGCCATAAAACTTCGGTTAAGTACCTTTCATGAGCAGACGGTTATATAACATAGTCAAATACAAACTTATAACCTGATCAAAGTATCGTTCTAAACATGCATTTTTTAAGAAAATCAACCCCAAAATCAATTACTAGTTTTTGCAGAGTTATCTCCCTTTCCAATGTTAATTTCCATGAGAAATTAAAAATGCTAATTTTGAGTTTTCCTCAAGTTAGATTTTATGGGACTTTTTATGTGTATATTTGTAGCTTATAACTATAAATTAGAACTAAAAGATTTTCTGTTACTATTAGTTTTAGGTTCAAACCTAGTTTGACTGGACTAAAACTCATCTGTCTGAAACCATTTTAAGCTGATCAAAAATTGATAGTGACCGATATTACTTTTTTCCTTGAAATAAGATTAATATCGTTATATTTTAAACGCAAATTATTTTGTACGGACTACATTTCATCTCTTAATGTTAAGATCCTTTTCTTGGTTAAGACGCTCCGTCAGCATCTTTTTTTTTATGAATGTTACATTCTTCAGTTGGTTTAGTAAGCGTGTGATGCATCAACACGATAGATACCAATGACATATCACTTTTGGTTTCTATTAGATAAATATACAGCAGAGTGTTCGATATTTCAATTATGTAAAATCTGTAACCTTTATAACAAATTAAAAAAAAAAAAAAAATAACAACAAAAAAACGAAACTCCATTTATTGTGGAAGTGAGATTCTAACTGGTGTATGTTAAAAAGTGGCATAATTGCCTTCAACTTTTTACTGTGCAACATGTAGTTGTTTTCAAAGAATTATTATAGGAATTACCCTTCAAATATGATCTACTTAATATACTTAATAAATGTTGTTAATAAACTGCTAAGTATTGTTGTTCTATCGCTGCATATACAATCTATCAACTTATTTACTGCAATCTGTTGGTCGATTGTTTCCCCAATTTTTCACATTTGTACTGTACAAAGAACTTATATGTGTTTTAAATCCATGGACCGAAAAAAAACTTTCAATCGCTTATACAACTTCCGTTTGATAAAACGATGCATGTGTAACCAGCTGCATACATATCGAAATTCTAATATAATTCTATTCTTTTACTTTTTGACCCGTATTGTTCGTTTTATTAACAAGAACAGTTCGGAAATGTGTAATCAATTAATCAATCTATTAGTAAAGAATTAGAGGATTAGTACAACTATTTAAAAAAGGAGCATATTTTGTCACCTAAATTGTATATTGTAAGTGAATTATGCATACCGGAAACACTCGAGAACACAATACTCAATGTTTTAATCGGTGTGAATAAGATTGAAACAATAAGGAAGTTCACTTACTTAACTGATTGTCCTTACAATTTTTTTTAACAAAGTTGTTAAAATGAAAATACAGAGAAAATGTTGAGGTTCAAAAATAAATTATGCGTAAAGACGGGAAGGCAATACAAAAGAAGACGAAAGATACCAGAGGGACAGTCAAACTCATAATTCGAAAAAAAAAATGACAACGCAATGGCTTAAATGAAAAAAGAACAAACAGATAAACAATAGTACACATTAAACAACATTGAAAACTAAAGAATAAGTAACACGGACCCCACCTAAACTAGGGCTGATCTCAGGTGCTCCGGAAGAATGAGCATATCCTGCTCCAAATGTGGCACCCGATTTGTTGAACATATCCGATATCATTTGAGAAACAGTTATTCCATAATATACAAACGTATTACAATAAAAAAATAAGGGGAAAAAACAAATGCCCGCAAAGCGTTTAAATGAGTTAATTCAGCAATTCGATTTTCTTTAAGTGGCATACGGATGAGGAGACTTCAGCAGTTCGAAGTGAGCCGACTCGACTTCATTCATGAATGACAAGTGGTGTATTGCCATTTGAAAAATGCTGTTTCAGTCAACCATAGGATTCGATGAATTTTACTTCATGCCGTTCATCTTGTCCAAAATTTAGGTCACTCATTGTCATTGTCGTTCCGGTCTTTCAATTGCATTTTACATTACATGGTATTTTTTTGTAATACAAAAAATAATGTCAGTCTGACTGTTATAGAAAAAGATTATGAGTGACATTTTTTCCTAGACACTCACAGTAGTTCATACCAACATCTGATTTGAAATGAGAGATGAAATATTTAGGATCATCATATCAAACAAACTCATCATAGATACCAGGATTAAAATTTTATAATAACGCAAGACGCGCGTTTCGTCTCAAAAAGACTCATCAGTGACGCTCGAACCGAAAATATTTAAAGGGCCAAATAAAGTACGAAGTTGAAGAGCATTGAGGACTAAAAATTGCTAAATTTTTTGCCAAATACAGCTAAGGTAATCTATTCCTGAGGTAGAAAAGCCTTAGTTTTTCAAAAATTCAAAGCTTTGTTAACAATTAATTTATATTTTGGACATGTCAATGATAGCTCAAGTCAACACAGAAGTGCTGACTACTAGGCTTGTGATACCCTCGGGAAAATAAATCTCCACCAGCAGTGGCATCGACCCAGTGGTTGCAAATAAACTCATCATAGATACCAGGATTAAAATTTTGTAATAACGTCAGAGGCGCGTGTCGTCTCATAAAGACTCATCATTGACGCTCGAATCGAAAAATATTTAAGGGGCCAAATAAAGTACGGACTTGAAGAGCATTGAGGACCAATGTGTTCAAATGCCAGATTTTTTCACGTACTTATGTGTGTTGAGTTAAGATAAACATATGCTGATTGAAAAATTTAAAGGCCAAGCTTCCACTAGATTTATGAAAGTAAATTGCATAGAGGTGTTTCAGAAAAGACGAAATCTTGTATAATATTGATTCTGACAACTTTTATTTTATTCCTGTAAAAGGTGTAAATATGAACCAAATTTTTTTAAAAATTGGAAAAATGTAAAATAACAAAAATCCAGAACTCAAATGAAAGCTCACTGCGAAAAGTCCCTCAAAAATTGGCAGAGTCAAAGGAAAAATAGTCAAACTTTCAACATTTTCAATTGGCATTTCCTTGAGTAGGTGATTAAACATTTTTTTCAAAAATAGCTGAGGCTCTGACTTGTATGACAAATAAGTCTAAAAGTTTTGCCAAAAACAGCTTAAGTAATATATTCCGCAGGTAAAAAGCCTTAGTATTTCAAAAAAAGTTTTGTAAACAGTTAAATCATAATTATGACCATATCAATGATAATTCATGTCAACACAGAAGTGCTGACTTCTTGGCTGCTGATACCGTCAGTGAATAAAAACTCCACCAGCAATGGCATCGGTCCAGTTGTTGTATATATTCTATTTATAGATACAAAGATTGAAATTTCATATTTTCGCCAGACGCGGGTTCCGTCTACAGAAGAATCATCATTGACACACGAATTTCACACTTAAATCTTATCGTTTGTTCTATACTATGGTATTAGATGTTAAAATCGAGGTCTAAGTATTAGAATGAGGCGGATGAAGTCGTGTCAGTTGTTTCTTAAATTTCTGTTTCTGGAGAGTGTATTAATGGAATTGAATCAGAAAAAGTCAGTAAGGTCTAGATCACTCACCTGCTGATTGAGCACCTGCTGATATAGCACCATCAGCTGGCGATACGGCACCTTTTTGGGAAAATTAGATTTGCCTCCCTTTGCACAGTGTCTTAAGTTTTCAGAGAAAAACTATTATTGATATAATTAAACTAAATTAAATTGCCAAAAAAATCATTGTGTTCTTCCACAACCATTTTCAAACTTAATAACATATATTCACACATGTGTATTTTCAAAAACAAATCTAATTTACAACTATTTTCTTCTCATTTTAAGATAATTTAAATTATTTTGTCCGGATTTATTTGAATAAATACTTTGAAAATGTAAGTATTTTTCAATTGGCTTTGTAGTATCTCCTTTAGATTTAAATAATATGTAAACTATAAGATAAAAGAAGAAGATTTAATTTTCGTTTTTGATATTTTTCATATAACTCACCAATAACGATGCCTGCCCTGGGATGTTTATATATATTAGAGAATAATAGACAAAGACAACAGAATGGACACAAAAAAGGGAATAAAAAACAATAGGATAACAATAGAGAATGATATATGTAAACGAGAACTTAAAGACAACAATGTAAACCTCGTACTAATTAGACAAACAATGGTGCCTGTCATGCACATGCATGAAGGTCTGGATTGGGTGTTGATATAACAGAAAATAACGAAAATAGAAGAAAGAATGGGCAAAAACGAAAAGATAATAATATGGGGGGGGGGGGGGGGGGGGGGGGGAAGAAGAGAATAATGGGATAAAATACAATGAACATATAGATAGGGCCATAACAAAGAATAGGTTTGTTTGCCCAAACCCTACATACCCAGAAAAAAAGCTGCCTTCTCAAATTCTTTTATTGTCCTGATTTGAAGAAGTTTTTTTAATCAGATAGGCATGAAGACTAATGAACATCCGATACTTCAATTTCTTTTTAAAAAAAAATGCCTACCTACATACCCACTGTCTCGACCTTGGGTAGGTTTTGGGCAAACCAAAATATTTTGAATTGTGGCCTAGAGCAGGAGCATTTTTTTCTATTTGAATTTAAAGCACAATGAAATAACTGCCTCTAAAGCTAGATTGTTCAACAAATACACACTTGGATATCCACAAATATTCTAATAAGAAGACAATCGAAAATAAATCAAGACCACTTAGAAATAACACTTGTAAGGTGTTTTTTCACGGTATCTTATACAATTTTACTAACTGGGTGATAAGTTCTATTCAGACAAAAACTACAGTTACCATCATCCGCTTGTCAACAGTGAAACTGTAGACGCATTTTTCGCGAATTTATAGTTTGTCAAAGTTTATGCAAACTTTGCAAACGTATGTTAGAAACAAAGGATATAAACGTGTGCTCGCTGAACCGTTTTTATCGTTTTTGTTAGAAAGAAATGCACTCTAAATACGGAACAACTTCAGTTTTGATCAGTCTTTTAAAAGTTTTATATGTGTGTGTTTTGTGTACTTTTGTTTGTTGGTCATTTTTTCTTTTCTCCATGGTGTTGTCAGTTTATTTTCGACTTGTTAGTTTGAATATCCCTATGATATCTTTTGCATCTTATTTGTAAAACAGCTTGCTGAATGAGTGACGATATTTTCAATTCTTTTTATTATAAACAAAATAATCCACGACTAAAAGATTGAATTTTCAGAGAAGAATTAAGCGCGTTACATTCAAAGCTCTGTGAACAATTTAATTTTGAGAAACCGTAGGACTTGACTACAGCTAACTTGAAAAGAGCATTGTTCGAATCGTATATCCATGCCGGGATCCATGCACTTAATATATTTCCTTAACTTTTAAACACTTTCAAACTCTTAAATGGTGCGCATGATGTTACTAATTCATTTATTTTGACCGTAATGTGTTGCATTCCGAAATTGACATATTTGACTGCCTAGATACTACAACCGTTCAGGAAGTACACCACTAATTCATGGTCCCATTACTTTCTATGTTAAATTCCTCCATTTCAACCAGGCACACCTCTTTCATTTTAAGTTCAAATAAAATGGCAATCATTGCATGTCAAAGCAACACTTTATGGTGTTTTCTACTGAAAAAAATCAGCATACCTTACATTGCATATAAGAAAGAACTGGTTTCCGGAACTTCGGATGTACCAAAACAGGTTCTTCAGATCTGACAAACAGACCAAATATACCCTCTTTTTAAAAGTTGCTGCAGTTTTTTAAATATTTAAAATAAAAAGTCCAAAAGTGTTCTACAATGATCACCAGTCCTTCAGCTTTCATTTGATGCCAAAAATACCTAAATATCTTACATATTTTGAAAGTTACACTCATGCGTAGGAACTATTTTGCGTTACTGAAATATGTACTACTTTCTGTGCTTTCTGGCCGGGCCCGAATTAGTAGTGTTACACCTTCATGCTGGCTGTTCAAACTCCTCCCTCCGGAAAGTCACAATGCCAGCCGTTTGCTTCTTTACAAACAAAAAAGGGAGGTTCATGGAAGAGCCTACACAAACGCTTTTACACTTATACTTATCGGACATAGAAATTACCATAATTGTCCTATTCAGAATCGAAATAATTGATGCAAGCTATACTTTATTGTAGTTATAACATGGGTAGGCATTATTAAAAAACAAGAGGGACGAACGATACCAAAGGGACAGTCAAACTCATAAATCGAAAATAAACTGACAACGCCATGGCTTAAAATGAAAAAAGACAAACAGACAAACAATAATACACTTGACACAACATAGAAAACTAAAGAAAAAACAAAATATATTCGTGTTATTTTAGCCCTCACTATCGCTCGGGCAAAACGAATCACTAATATAATGCCTATCCATGTTAAAACTACAATAAAGTATAGCCTGCATCAATCATTTCTCAATATTATGAATCAATCAGTGTATAATACAGAAAATTCTTAAATTTTACAACTGCTAAATCAGTTAATTCAAAAAATGTGGACAATCTCAAATTTGCAATTATTATCCTTGTTTTCATTCAGTAAAAGTGTTCTATTTCTATTGATCGTTCGTTTAATGTAATTTATATCATATCTGTAGATTTGCGTACTTTGTTATGATACATTCACTGTGTCAAAATTATTTTTTAGCGGTTTTTTTTACACCAAAACATTAACACAAATCGCAAGTTTCCGTAGAAATACATGTATGACTGGACTCTTTGGACTGTGCAGACGTGTGAAATTAGTTTTTAAACAACATTTTTTTATGTTATTTCATCATATATTGAGTAGTAAATAAAGTTGTTTTGAATATTTGCTGAATAACCTGCTATTTAATCCATATCGCGCAACTTTTCAATTGTTGTTAATGTATATTTAGGTTTTGCATTTATTTTATTATTCTAGACATTGTCGTAAATTTAGGCAAAAGCGTTTTACACGGATTATGTGTCATAATCTTGGACGAAGGTCTTAAATGCATTTACTCTATTTAGTTTATTATTTATTCTCTGTGACAGTTTGGACTATAATTTACAAATACGTGTTGTCGGACACTTATTACTCTTTTAATCTACGGTTATTTCTAATTTGGCATCTATTAATCTTCTTACTACTTTAATTGCTTGTGCTTATATATATATATTGTTATTGTTTGCATGTTATATTGCATTTAGTTTGGAGTTTGTTCTATCTTGCTGGACTGCTAAAATAAAAGATTAGGAGCGAGATAGTCCTTCTTGATTTACATTTAGCCGGAGCGCCATTTCACCCAGTTATAGAAATATAAAAAACTGAATCCTTTATGTTTACGAGGGTGAACAATAATTGGAAAATTCGTATATGTCTTTTTTTAAATGGGAAAGTGCTGCATATAGCATAGAATTTAATATTATCTATTCATTTTTTTTTTGTCATTCTTCAAATATCGTTTGACATGTCTGGTTGAGACATTAATTTAAAAAAAATAATATACTGAATAGATTATCAGTTGGTGTCTCAACTATTTTGGATTTTTTCTAGTTCAGCTTTACAAAAACGTTTTGTATGAATAAACGGTCATACTTCATTATTATTTTACTAACATCATATCAAAATAATAGTAAAATACGCGCATGGACTATTATTTAATTTTTCACCCTGATGTATAAACAGTTATTTTATTAGAGGGAAAACTATTGGCGAATAAGCGTAATATATTGTCTTAACATGATGGGACAACGTTAACTTTATTGGGGTTAATCATATGTTCAGTTTCTCAATAATAAAGCAATCAAATGTAAATAGAATGCAATCTAATGTCCAATATTATATATATCAAGACACAGATGTAATAAAGATGTCATTGAAGTAATTAATAATGTCTTTATTAGCTGACAACTGTAACAGGTGTTCATCTCTGACCACTATGATAAGCACCATGTATGCAACCGAATACAAAATAATCATACTTGTTTCCATTGCATATAATTAGGGTCGGATTTAGATTTTGTAGATTTTTTGGCTGTTATCAAAGAAGCTACGTGATTGTGCAACAGATAAATATAAAAAAAAGAAGAAGCGATATGATTGCTAATAAGACAACTGTCCACAAGAGACCAAAAGGCAAATGACACAGAAATGAAAAGTCTACATAGATTATAATTTTATATTTAAACTTTAAACGAGAACTCGTGCAGTTAAACCTACAAAGTTATATGGTAATGACGTGTGTTTAAACCGCTTTCAAACCCAAATTTAGGAATGCTTGTTGTCCTTTTACCGAATTTATGACAAATGTCCTCCTGAAAAATACTGCATTTGGAATTTTGTAAATATATTCCTGGTTCCTCTCCAAAGCAACATACCGTATAGCGGGTTATTTTCAAGGATGTAAAATTTCGCGATTTCCATAAATAAGGTATACGAAATATTTTGGCGGAATTTATTTTGGCGATTTTGTTCTATCCGCGTAAATAAGCGAAAATTCACACCCGCGAAAATAACCCGCTATACGGTATACATGTATAGCTATTTAAATATATTGGGGGGAAATTGCTGTATATTTCAATATTGTGAAAGATATGAGTATACTGTACATCATTGGAGATTAATATAAATTTAATATTTTTCTCCAATAAATGGATAGAGTATCCTCTCCTTACTTATAATATCACCTGCTGATATGATCCCTTCCTATAGACACCATGTTAATATACAATATATGTACATTGTCGGAAAATATAAAATTTATTTGTATTAGCTTTAGAAACAGGACGAAAAGCGAGGCTCAGCCGAGCTTTTTTCCTGTTTCGTAGCGAGTACAAATACATTTTATATTTTCCGACAATGTACATATATTGATTTTATCCTGAAATTGAAACCCAACACTCGAAACTTTCGTTGTCGAATATAAATCATATATCTCTAATGTTTCAAAGAGATCGACAGTTTAAACGAGGACCGCGATGAGAACACCCAAAATGAACTGGTTCAGAAAAAGAAAAATCCCAATTACACCCTTCTCACCATGGAAGAGGGGTAACAGGAGACTTTATTTGTACATGTACAAATAAAGCAAAAAAATATTTGTATACCTGTTATTTGTACAAAAGAAGGCTGAATTGATTGCAGGATAAAGTGTCTCTATAGACTCTTTCTTCAATCATTATATCACTTGCTATTAGGATTACTCCATAAAGGCACACATGAAGTGTCTCTATAATTGATCCTTTCTGTATTTATAACATCACCTCCTGATAATACACTCTCCTATAGACACAATAGAAAGTGTCCCTGTTGGCCCTTTCTTTACATATAACATCACCTGCTGATATGACCCCTTCCTATAGACACCATAGAAAGTGTCTCTATTGATCTTTTCTTTACTTATAACATTACCTGCTGATATGACACCTTCCTATAGACACCATAGAAAGTGTCTCTATTGATCCTTTCTTTATTTATAACATCACCTGCTGATATGACTCATTCGTATAGACACCATAGAAAGTGTTTCTATTGAACCTTTGTTTACCAATAACATTATCTGCTGATCTGACCCCCTCCTATAGACACCATATAAAGTGTCTCCATTGACCCTTTGTTTACTTAAAACATCAACTGCTGATATGACCCCTTCCTATAGACACCATAGAAAGTGTCTCTATTGATCCTTTCTTTACTTATAACACCGACTGCTGATATGACTCCTTCCTATAGACACCATAGAAAGTGTCTCTATTGATCCTTTCTTTACTTATAACATCACCTGCTGATATGACCCCTCGATAAAGACATCATAGAAAGTGTCCCTATTGGTCCTTTCTTTGCTTATAACACCACCTGCCTATATGACCCCTCGATATAGACATCATAGAAAGTGTCCCTATTGATCCTTTCTTTACTTATAACATTACCTGCTGATGTGGCCCCTTCCTATAGACACCATACAAAGTGTCTCTATTGATCCTTTCTTTACTTATAACATCACCTGCTGATATGACCCCTTCCTATAGACACCATCGAAAGTGTCTCTATTGATCCTTTCGTTACTTATAACAGCACCTACTGATATGACCCCTTCCTATAGACATCATAGAAAGTGTCTCTATTGATCCTTTGTTTACTTAAGACATCACCTGCTGATATGACCCCTTCCTATATACATTATAGAAAGTGTGTCTATTGATCCTTTCTGTACTTATAAAATCACCTGCTGATATGACCCCTTTCTATAGACATTATAGAAAGTGTCTCTATTGATCCTTTCTTTGCTTATAACATCACCTCAGTCCTGCTGATATAACCCCTTCCTATAGACATCATAGAAAGTGTCTCTATTGATCCTTTCTTTGCTTATGACACCACCCGCTGATATGACCCTTTCCTATTGACACCATAGAAAGTGTCCATATTGATCCTTTCTTTACTTATAACATCACCTGCTGATATGACACCTTCCTATAGACATCAAAGAAAGTGTCTCTATTGATCCTTTCTTTACTTATAACATCACCTGCTGATGTGGTCTCTTCCTATAGACATTATAGAAAGTGCCTCTATTGATCCTTTCTTTACTTATAACATCACCTGCTGATATGACCCCTCCATATAGACACCATATAAAGTGTCTCTATTGATCCTTTCTTTGCTTATAACACCACCTGCTGATATGACCCTTTCCTATTGACACCATAGAAAGTGTCCATATTGATCCTTTCTTTACTTATAACATTACCTGCTGATATGACACCTTGCTATAGACACCATTGAAAGTGTCTCTATTGATGCTTTCTTTACTTACAACATCACCTGCTGATGTGACCTCTTCCTATAGACATTATAGAAAGTGTCTCTATTGATCCTTTCTTTACTTATATAATATCACCTGCTGATATGACCCCTCGATATAAACATCATATAAAGTGTCTCCATTGATCCTTTGTTTACTTATTACATCAACTGCTGATATGACCCCTTCCTATAGACACCATAGAAAGTGTCTCTATTGATCCTTTCTTTACTTATAACATCACCTGGTGATATGACCCCTTCCTATAGACACCATAAAAAGTGTCTCTATTGATCCTTTCTTTAATTATAACATCACCTGCTGATAAGACCCCTCGATAAAGACATCATAGAAAGTGTCCCTATTGGTCCTTTCTTTGCTTATAACATCACCTGCTTATATGACCCCTCGATATAGACATCATAGAAAGTGTCCCTATTGATCCTTTCTTTACTTATAACATTACCTGCTGATGTGGCCCTTTCCTATAGACACCATATAAAGTGTCTCTATTGATCCCTTCTTTACTTATAACATAACCTGCTGATATGATCCCTTCCATAGACACCATCGAAAGTGTCTCTATTAATCTTTTCGTTACTTATAACATCACCTGCTGCTTTGCTTATAACACTTTCTATGGTGTCTATAGGAAGGGGTCATATCAGCCGATGATGTTCTAAATTAAGAAATGATCAACAGAGACACTTCCTATGGTGTCTATAGGAAGGGGTCATATCAGCAGGTGATGTTATAAGAAAAGAAAGGATCAATAGAGACACTTTCTATAATGTCTATATCGAGGGGTCATATCAGCAGGTGGTGTTATAAGTAAACAATGGATCAATAGAGACACTTTTTATGGTGTCTTTAGCAAGATGTCATATCAGCAGGTAATGTTCTAAATTAAGAAATGATCAATAGAGACACTTCCTTTGGTGTCTATATGAAGGGGTCATATCAGCAGGTGATGTTATAAGTAAAGAAAGGATCAATAGAGACACTTTCCATGTTGTCTATAGGAAGGGGTCTTATCTGCCGGTGATGTTCTAAATTAAGAAAGGATCAATAGAGACACTTTCTATGATGTCTATAGGAAGGTGTCATATCCGCAGGTGATGCTAGAAGTAAAAAAAGGGTAAACAGGGACACTTTCTATGGTGTCTATATGAAGAGGTCATATCAGCAGGTGATGTTATAAGTAAAGAAAGGATCAATAGAGACACTTTTTATGATGTCTATAGAAAGGTGTCATATCAGCAGGTGATGTTATAAGTAAAGAAAGGGTCAATAGAGACACTTTCTATGGTGTCTATAGGAAAGTGTCATATCAGCAGGTGATGTCATAAGTAAACAAAGGATCAATAGAGACACTTTCTATGGTGTTTATATGAAGCGGTCATATCAGCGGGTGATGTTATAAGTAAAGAAAAGATCATTAGAGACACTTTTTATGGTGTCTATACGAAGGGTTCATATCAGCAGGAGATGTTATAAGTAAACAAAGGATCCATAACGACACTTTATATGGTGTCTATAGGAAGGGGTCATATCAGCAGGTAATGTTATAAGTAAAGAAAGGATCAAGAGAGACATTTTCTATGGTGTCTATAGGAAGGTGTCATATCAGCAGGTGATGTTTTAAGTAAAAAAAGGGTCAACAGGGACACTTTCTATGGTGTCTTTATGAAGGGGTCATATCAGCAGGTGATGTCATAGGTAAAGAAAGGATCAATAGAGACACTTTCTATGATGTCTATTGGAAGGGGTCATATCAGCAGGTGATTTAATAAGTAAACAAAGGATCAATAGAGACACTTTCTATAATGTCTTTATGAAGGGGGCATATCAGCAGGTGATGTTATAAGTAAAGAAAGGATCAATAGAGACACTTTTTATGGTGTCTATATGAAGGAGTCATATCAGCAGGTGATGTTATAAGTAAAGAAAGGATCAATAGAGACACTTCTATGGTGTCTAAAGGAAGGGGTCATATCAGCAGGTGATGTTATAATTAAAGAAAGGATCAATAGAGACACTTTCTATGGTGTCTTTATGAAGGGGTCATATCAGCAGGTGATTTTATAAGCAAAGAAAGGATCAATAGAGACACTTTCTATAATGTCTATAGGAAGGGGTCATATCAGCAGGTGATTTTATAAGTAAAGAAAGGATCAATAGAGACACTTTCTATAATGTCTATAGAAAGGTGTCATATCAGCAGGTGATGTTATAAGTAAAGAAAGGGTCAATAGAGACACTTTCTATGGTGTCTATAGGAAAGTGTCATATCAGCAGGTGATGTCATAAGTAAACAAAGGATCAATAGAGACACTTTCTATGGTGTTTATATGAAGCGGTCATATCAGCGGGTGATGTTATAAGTAAAGAAAAGATCATTAGAGACACTTTTTATGGTGTCTATACGAAGGAGTCATATCAGCAGGTGATGTTATAAGTAAAGAAAGGGTCAATAGAGATACTTCTATGGTGTCTAAAGGAAGGGGTCATATCAGCAGGTGATGTTATAATTAAAGAAAGGATCAATAGAGACACTTTCTATGGTGTCTTTATGAAGGGGTCATATCAGCAGGTGATTTTATAAGCAAAGAAAGGATCAATAGAGACACTTTCTATAATGTCTATAGGAAGGGGTCATATCAGCAGGTGATTTTATAAGTAAAGAAAGGATCAATAGAGACACTTTCTATAATGTCTATAGAAAGGTGTCATATCAGCAGGTGATGTTATAAGTAAAGAAAGGGTCAATAGAGACACTTTCTATGGTGTCTATAGGAAAGTGTCATATCAGCAGGTGATGTCATAAGTAAACAAAGGATCAATAGAGACACTTTCTATGGTGTTTATATGAAGCGGTCATATCAGCGGGTGATGTTATAAGTAAAGAAAAGATCATTAGAGACACTTTTTATGGTGTCTATACGAAGGGTTCATATCAGCAGGAGATGTTATAAGTAAACAAAGGATCAATAGAGACACTTTATATGGTGTCTATAGGAAGGGGTCATTTCAGCAGGTAATGTTATAAGTAAAGAAAGGATCAAGAGAGACATTTTCTATGGTGTCTATAGGAAGGTGTCATATCAGCAGGTGATGTTTTAAGTAAAAAAAGGGTCAACAGGGACACTTTCTATGGTGTCTTTATGAAGGGGTCATATCAGCAGGTGATGTCATAGGTAAAGAAAGGATCAATAGAGACACTTTCTATGATGTCTATTGGAAGGGGTCATATCAGCAGGTGATTTAATAAGTAAACAAAGGATCAATAGAGACACTTTCTATAATGTCTTTATGAAGGGGGCATATCAGCAGGTGATGTTATAAGTAAAGAAAGGATCAATAGAGACACTTCTATGGTGTCTATAGGAAGGGGTCATATCAGCAGGTGATCTTATAATTAAAGAAAGGATCAATAGAGACACTTTCTTTGGTGTCTTTATGAAGGGGTCATATCAGCAGGTGATGTTAAAAAGAAAGAAAGGATCAAAAGAGACACTTTCTATGGTGTTTATATGAAGCGGTCATATCAGCGGTTGATGTTATAAGTGAAAAAAAGATCAATAGAGACACTTTTTATGGTGTCTATATGAAGGGGTCATATCAGCAGGTGATGTTATAAGTAAAGAAAGGATCAATATAGACACTTTCTATGGTGTCTATAGGAAGGGGTCATATCAGCAGGTGATGTTATAATTAAAGAAAGGATCAATAAAGACACTTTCTATGGTGTCTTTATGAAGGGATCATATATGGAAGTGATGTTATAAATAAAGAAAGGATCAATAGAGACACTTTCTATAATGTCTTTATGAAGGGGTCATATCAGCAGGTGATGTTATAAGTAAAGAAAGGATCAATAGAGACACTTCTATGGTGTCTATAGGAAGGGGTCATATCAGCAGGTGATCTTATAATTAAAGAAAGGATCAATAGAGACACTTTCTTTGGTGTCTTTATGAAGGGGTCATATCAGCAGGTGATGTTAAAAGGAAAGAAAGGATCAAAAGAGACACTTTCTATGGTGTTTATATGAAGCGGTCATATCAGCGGGTGATGTTATAAGTGAAAAAAAGATCAATAGAGACACTTTTTATGGTGTCTATATGAAGGGGTCATATCAGCAGGTGATGTTATAAGTAAAGAAAGGATCAATATAGACACTTTCTATGGTGTCTATAGGAAGGGGTCATATCAGCAGGTGATGTTATAATTAAAGAAAGGATCAATAAAGACACTTTCTATGGTGTCTTTATGAAGGGATCATATATGGAAGTGATGTTATAAATAAAGAAAGGATCAAAAGAGACACTTTCTATGGTGTTTATATGAAGCGGTCATATCAGCGGGTGATGTTATAAGTGAAAAAAAGATCAATAGAGACACTTTTTATGGTGTCTATATGAAGGGGTCATATCAGCAGGTGATGTTATAAGTAAAGACAGGATCAATATAGACACTTTCTATGGTGTCTATAGGAAGGGGTCATATCAGCAGGTGATGTTATAATTAAAGAAAGGTTCAATAGAGACACTTTCTATGGTGTTTATATGAAGCGGTCATATCAGCGGGTGATGTTATAAGTAAAGAAAAGATCAATAGAGACACTTTTTATGGTGTCTATATGAAGGAGTCATATCAGCAGGTGATGTTATAAGTAAAGAAAGGATCAATAGAGACACTTCTATGGTGTCTAAAGGAAGGGGTCATATCAGCAGGTGATGTTATAATTAAAGAAAGGATCAATAGAGACACTTTCTATGGTGTCTTTATGAAGGGGTCATATCAGCAGGTGATTTTATAAGCAAAGAAAGGATCAATAGAGACACTTTCTATAATGTCTATAGGAAGGGGTCATATCAGCAGGTGATTTTATAAGTAAAGAAAGGATCAATAGAGACACTTTCTATAATGTCTATAGGAAGGGGTCATATCAGCAGGTGATGTCTAAAGTAAACAAAGGATCAATACAGACACTTTCTATGTTGTCTTTAGGAAGGGATCATGTCAGCAGGTGATGTTTTAAGTAAATAAAGGGTCAATAGAGACACTGTCTTTGGTGTCTTCACGAAGGGGTCATATGAAAAGATGATGTTATAAGTAAAGAAAGGGTCAACAGGGACACTTTGTATGGTGTCTATATGAAGGGGTCATATCAGCAGGTGATGTTATAAATAAAGAAAGGATCAATAGAGACACTATCAGAATTGTTTATAGGAAGAAGTCATATCAGCCGATGAGGTTAGAAGTAAAGAAAGGTCCAAAAGAGACACTTTATATATATATGGTTCATCTTTACAAAAAAAATACCGAAAAAATTCAGTATAATTTTACAATATATTCATCATGTCTTGTGCAGAAAATATTTAACCACATCTACATCATAGTGTCATCTTTTATCGCAATTTAATATTGTTACTCAGGAATAATGTTAAAGTGTAATGGCAACTTACATTTAGCGGTATCCTTACCAATGCAAAAAGCTAGGAAAGCATGTTTTAAGATTAAGAAAACAATTTGATTGGATAATCCTTGTAAACTTTTTGAAAAATTATTTGATATATTAGTAAGTCCGATATTACTGTATTGTAGTGAGATTTGTGGTGTTTTTGATAAATCGGGAGACAATTCCATTTTGGAAAAAATCCATATGAAATCATAAAAGAAAAGTTTTTTTAACATAATTATGTTAAGGTCTGAAAACACTCTTGTATCCAAATTTTTCTGGCAACTAAAAAAAAAACCCGTGCACAAATAAATGTATTCTATTTTAAACAATCTAGGATTTTCAAACCTAGCTGGGGGAAGGGGGGGAGTTATCTATATTAAACAATGTTTAACAAGTATTAAACAACGATAAATTGATCAGTGCACACAGGATCAATCATCAAAAATGCACGATTCATCCAAACTAAAACTTTATCAACAATTTCATAATTCAAGTCAGCGTAGTTCTTATGTTTGTTAAATGTAGACAGCTCATATTTACCCGTTTGTTTGATCAAGCTAACCAAGAGTTACAATTTTTATTAGATTCTTCTTCAAAGTGTAGATTATATAAGTATGTTGTAACAAATGTAGTTTTGCAATTTTATTTACAGAAATGCATTCCTGTACTTTTTCGTAAATGTATAACAAGGATTCGTTTGTCTTCACATAACCTTTGTATTGAAACTGGACGTTATGTTGGTACTAATAGAAATGAAAGAAATTGTATTTTTTGTGATTTAGGAGTAATAGAGGATGAATTTCATTTTATTCTTCAATGTAGTAGATATACTGATTTGCGAAAAAAATATATAAAAAAATATTACTGGTCTAAGCTATCAACTTTTAAATTATTAGAATTACTAGAACAAACCCGCGAAATCGCGGGCATTCAGAGCGTATTTGAAAGGATGTAAAGTGTTGTAGGAAGAATTTTGTAAAAGATTTAATGACTTGAGAATTTCAGGAAAAGTATCAAAAGTACTAAAAGGTACTTTGGGACAGGAAAATGTTTTTTTAACCCTCCTCCTTTATTTCCAAAATTCCCATTTTTTGTTTTCTATTAATTTCATTATGAACATACATTTAGTGTACATGTATTTTGAACATTCCAGTCAGGAGCCCGTAATTCAGTGGTTCAGTGATATTTGTTTTTCGTTCATTTTTTGTACATTTAGTGTACATGTATTTTGAACATTCCAGTCAGGAGCCCGTAATTCAGTGGTTCAGTGATATTTGCTTTTCGTTCATTTTTTGTACATTTAGTGTACATGTATTTTGAACATTCCAGTCAGGAGCCCGTAATTCAGTGGTTCAGTGATATTTGTTTTTCGTTCATTTTTTGTACACAAATAAGGCTGTTAGTTTTCTCGTTTGAATTGTTTTACATTATCATTTCGGGGCATTTTATATCAGACTATGCAGTATCGGCTTTTGCTTATTGTTGAAGGCCGTAAGGTGACCTTTCAATGTTAATTTCGGTGTCATTTTAGTCTCTTGTGGAGAGCTTTCTCATTGATATTCATACCACATCTTCTTTTTTTTGTAAAACATTTAGTGACTTGAGAATTTCAGAAAAGGTATCAAAAGTCATAGGTAATTTGGGACAGGATAATTGATTTTCTATTAATTTTAATGACACATGAATAATTTTAGCGCTTATCTGTATATAATAAACTTTCATTAAAGGGGGGGTCGGATTTAGGGGGCCCGCCCCCCCCCCCTTTTTGGAAAATAATTGGTTGCTTATATAGGGAATCACTGAAGCATGACCGGAGCGGGCCCCACTTAGGCAGTCAACGGGCCCCTGCGTATGAAAATGTCTGGATCCGCCACTGCGGAGGGGCCCTGATCCCAATATCCCGGGCTTAAAAACATGAAATCCTGAGGTTCTGAATTTATTTTACAAATTAAATATCTCGACATCCCGAAATTCAAAAAAAAAGAAATCCGGATCCCGAAATGGTCAATCCTGAAATTTCGATCTGATAAACACCCGTTCCAGACGTCCCGAAAGTGCATTTTCTTTTTACAGTCAATTCTCAGTGTAATAATTGATGCACAGCGGTCATTGATTGATTATTCAGACCCTGTTCTATTAAATAAACCCTGTGACTGCCGCGGATACTTGAAAATTATATCAGACAGAAAAATACACTTTATTCGTAGTATAGGTATTTGTTTCAAAGTAAAAAGAAAAACGCAAACCGGAAGTCTAATCTGACTTAAAATTTCGCCCAATGACGGAAACATATCCGGAAGTCTTTTTTCTCGTTTTTCACCCAAAATAATTTAATCCGAATAATCATATGAATGGATGACAAATGCGATTATGCACTGTACCCATAGGACATAGAGGCATGATGATTAATTTATTGTGGAAAGAAGAGAAGCGACACCCAAAATGAGGTCTTCTCGTTTAATAGTATAGATTATCAGGTGAAAACACAAAACAGCTTTGTAACTTGGGAAAGTATATACATTTCTCTTTTAAATTAAGAAACAGTTTATTGTAATAATAGATATATTGTATTGATAAATCTTCTGACGTCATCTATTGTTTATTATGCATATTGTTTATATTGTTTGTAATATGCCATATGTATATGTTCCAGACCATATGAGTATTTGGACCGTACGCGTACGGTCCGGACCGTATACCTATACCCATACGGTCCGACCATACGCGTACGGTCGGACCGTATGAGTATACGCATACGGTCCAGCTGACAATACATGTTATTGAGTCAAATAGATTAAATTTAAACAAACATTCATCGAAATCTTTGTTTTTAGTTTTACAAATTGTTATTATTGCAATTAGATGGATAAAGTGAATAAGCGAACAGTTGAAATTAAATATTAGTTGAGCTGTACATCTGAATCCTCTTTTTGTACTCTCGCACTAGGTGACACTTGCTACCACAAGTAACGTAATATTTGTTTACATTTACATGTTTTCAGTTCATGCATGTTCCTAAGCTTTGCATTTTTTTTTATAATATTATAAAACAATTGTCCTCCCACATTATGCTTACTTCCGATATCAATTTCAGTGAGCATAATTAAATACAGAAAAAAAATGTAATGTATTACATCGACATGCTAATTATAAGAGATTTAAGTAGCGTTCTTTTTTTAAGTAATTAAACTCTAAAGTTTGTTTTTCAATTACAATTGAACTTTTTATATTAATTTTAGAGTTAAGTTGTGTTGATCTGTTATATGCATTTGTATCTAATAAACTTGACTAACGTCTTAATATTAGTCAGACCGTACGCGTACGGTCCGACCGTGTGAGTATTTTGAAAAAGTACGCATACAGTTCAGACCGTACGCTTACGGTCCAAATACTCATACGGTCTGGAACATATACACTGTACTGGTACTTAATTAAACTGATGAGCCGTAAGGCTCAAAGTTAATAAAGAATTTGAATTTGAATGTTGATGTGTTAAGTCTAGTAATAAATTAGAAAGGTCATCTCTGTGTAAAATAAGATTAAGTGCACACAATCTTGCTATTGAAAAGGGCGACATTTAGGTTTACCCATGCACCGATGAACGAGTTTGTAATGTATGTAAATCGGGTGAGGTAGAAGATGAAAATCACTTTTTACTGAAATGTAAAAAAAAAAAATTTTTTACTACAGAATAAACGTTAAAACTATTATATCAAATATACTTCCTACATGTTGTTGTGAAAATCAGCTTAATATTAAAAGCTGCATTAATAGTAATTCTTTGAAAGTCCTGAAAGTGACAAGTTCTTATCTACATAAATATCTGGTATACAGAAATATGAATTTGGCTTCTTTTAAAACTGTAACATATTTAATTATTTTGTTATAATGTACTGAAATATGGGCCTTTGCCAATTATTGTAATTGTGTTTGTGCCAATAAAGTATTTGTATTTGTATTTGAATTTATTCTGATATCATGAAGAGCAAAGTCCCGTAAGACCCCTTTTAATATTTTAAAGAATGATTATATTTGTGTTAAACCCCAAAACTGACGCAGGAACTGCAGAAATATGATCACTTTTGTCTTTGAACCGACAGTAAAGTCCCTGAGAATGTTGGGCGTTCTTTGGATGAATAAATACGCAGCCACGTCTAGTCAGAAAGGAGATTGTGCATCCTTTGTCTCGTGATGAGATAGAGTGCCAGGCTCTCTGTGCGTTAATAGCCCTTGGAAGAACTTCTCCTTGCAGGGTCTAGAGGTGGGCTGTTGCAAGGCTAAATTTCAATTTCTCTATCCAATATACCCTCATTTTCCAGTGTAATTTCAAATTTGTCGACATTGATTTCGATTAAAGACCTTCCGGTTGTATTAATGATTATTGATTGGATATCATCATGAGCATGCATGAAATATTTGATGCTGAACGTAAAACAAACCACAATCAATTAATTTAATATTACTGTATCAGTTTATATTAAATATACTTCTTCTGCTAGTGTTGTGGGGTACACAATACAACCATACAATAATAATTTATTAACTTCTAACCATCAATAATACAATATACATGTACACAATTCACATTATAAAAGGAAACCTTAAAATTATTAAAGCCATTCTAAAAAAAAAATTATTAGAGACGGATTAAAAAGGAACTATAGTACATGTATTAAAAAATTTCCAAAAAGCTATTATAAAACAAAAGTTAAATATTAAAACATATTAACATCAATTATAGGTATAAAAACCCGTCTTCTACGATCTAAAATAAGTTTGCAGGTTCTGACACATTTTTGTATCACATTAATATTTTCACTCGCTAAAATAAATGAAAGTTTCAAGGAATTCGTCAATACACTAAAATTTTCGTTTTCAAAGTTTAAAATCTTATACAGTTCGTCTCTAAGATCGTCGTACAACGGACATGCAGTCAATACATGCTCCTCCGTTTCAATTATATCGTCACAAACAAAACAAGTTCTTTGATCTATTGGAAGACTCTCGTAGCGTCCTGTCTCCACCCGAATTGAAACAACACCACAGCGAAACTGAGAGTCAATTTATGTTGAATAATCGAAAAAAATGAGTAATTACTAATTAAAAAAGCAAATCTTGGAACACAAGAATAAAAGATAAAGCAAATTAACACTAGTGATGTCAAGGTTCCTCTATTAAAATATATGTGAATAAAATGCATAATGATTGTATGTATTGATACAAATTATAAAATACATTTACACCTTGATTACATTGAAAGTGTAAGGATACCCTACATTTATCATGATAATTATGTTCACTGTGAACGAAGTCAAATTTTAGAATGACTATCCTCCCCCTTTTTACATCTTGTAAATTACTCAAATCATCGTTTTGCTTTCATTATAAAATCATAGATAACATTACATTAATTGTGTGGCAAACTTCTTTTAGTTGTGTCCAAACAATAAAATTTTAAGAAAAAAATAACCTATTTCCTCCATTTAGTTTAATTTCATTTCACTTGTTTTTTTATCGTTGCAAGATTAATACAATTTATTGTTTCCCAAATCAATATTATATACTATAAAAAAAAAAAACTCTTAAAAGTAAATTCAAATTTTACAAACCATTAAAATCATACTTCCCTGCAATCTTACATAACTAATGCTAGCTGTTATTTAACTTAATTAATAAAGTAACATGTCATTAATTTTTAATTTACAACCCGTTAGTGTACAAAGGGAAGCAACTTTAGTTGTTCTATGTAGGGGTAAAATTGGCAGGTTAATGGTGCAAAATCAGCAGGTGCCATATCAGCAGATGAGTGATCTAGACCCGTCTCGAAAAAGTTGTCTCCTCTCAGGTAATAATTGTACTGATAGATATGTACAAAACTATACATCAATCTAGCACAAATCTTTAAAGTTCATGGTGAATGTTTTATTTTGTTCCTTCCGATTTTTTTTCTTTATTCCATATTAAGCATTTAGTCAAAAACAATCTCAAGCTACCTGTGAACTTTAATTACACAATTTAGTGTAGAAAACCGTGCAATTCCACTTATTCATTTTGGTAAGAAAATAACGATGGTTTGTCCTATTTTTCGTACAAGGTAAATTCCATGAAGCCAAATAATTTTTTTTATCAAATCCCGTTGTAGGAATTAGATAAACTGACTTTTCAATTCTTTAGGCTGAATATCTATTTTCTACGCTTATAAACCCATTTAAATGGCAATAAAGAAATTTAATTTGACCTGTACAAGTATTTTCTATTGACCCTTTATGGAAACAAAAATGGTGGCGGAACACAAGACATCAGACTGATGAAATAGAAGGAAATTACTAAATGTGTTGTTATCAAAGAAATGATAAAGAAAGAAGATATCTTTTGGCATAAAAAAAGTGCAATGATCAGAAAGAGTGAATAATATTAATAAAAGGGGAAAAAAATAAAAAAGATTACAGACAGCATTTGGCAACAATGAACTATTAAAAACACCTGGCTTTTCTGGTAATAATACCAAAAACAATTACCAAATTCATCGAAACTTTCCATGAGTGAGTTGAGTTGAAACCTTAGTTTTCTGTATAGTTCAAAATGTTTAACTCTTTAAAAGTTCTGACTAATAGCTTAGTTAAGAGATCACATATTTCAATCCTAAAACTTAATATTATGAACGATTTGTTGAGTATATTACAATGAAACTTCCGAGTTTGTTGCCGACTTAAACCGGATCGTCACAATGATAAACAATCAACACAAAGCACAATGAACACGTGCCAAATAAGTGAGTTGAAAGAGCTATGATATTTGTTATTATATTCTCTATGCATTCCTTTTGTTAATTACACTTTTCCTTAACGCATGTTAAATGTTTTGTTATATTAAACTTTTTCTTTAAGAATCAGTTATAGATATTTACCTACCAGTATACATTTGCTTACATAATTTAATTCAGGGTTTTCCCCTTGCACTTGCGCTACTTTCGATGTGCAGTAACCGAAGTTCTAACGAGAGGTTTTGCAATTAACTCCATATGGGAAAATATCGAAGAATTGGTGTTTTTTATGACTTTAAACGTCCAAATTACAAGTAGTGTACTTTTTTTTTCTCAAAATGAAAACAGAACTAACCAAACGAGATAGAAACTGCCGAAACCATGTGATCAG
This sequence comes from Mytilus trossulus, assembly GCF_036588685.1. Lineage (NCBI taxonomy): Eukaryota > Metazoa > Mollusca > Bivalvia > Mytilida > Mytilidae > Mytilus > Mytilus trossulus. Next base: position 54,762,220 of record NC_086379.1, on the reverse strand, counting down.
CTTCATACATGGACTTTTAACTATCGGTTATATTATGACTAGCGTAATCAGTTTTTCTTAATCAGTTTATTTTGTTTCTTCAGGACATATAACAAAGCTTTACCCCATGTGCTGGTTGTTTGCATGTTGAATTTGTTCGTTGCGCGAAATCACTTTACTATTTAAGAACACAATTACTTTAAAATTGATTACCCTGGGTCAAGATACCATTACAATATTTCACTTAACAGTTGGAAACTTAGAATCTATAAAAAAATGAGATGATTTTAATTTTGAAATCATTTCTTTCCCCCACCGTAGTAGCAATAGACCAGATTTGTCTTCATATGGATATATATTTCCCAACTTATTCGCTATTCAAGAGCTTGCAATAGCTACTCAGACTGTAGAACGTTAATGAGCGTCTCGTTCTTTTTCTAAATCAAACTTCATCGTATCAACTTCACAAATAATACATGATTGTCTTGAAATATAGATTCTTTGTACTGAAGTTGTTTATGATCTTAGTAACGTGTTATAAAATTCTTTAGTTTGTCTTCATGAATATAACTTTTTTGTTGTTGTCTGTTTTGGTTTTATCAATTTGACGACGCTTTGTTCTTATACATCCAGTCAGTATGTTAATATAATATGGTAAACTATTGTAATCTTGTCTTTCATTTTTATTAATTTGCTTTGTCTATATGCCTTTCTCAGTTTCTTCTTTTATCATCGATTTAGATAATAACACAATGTTGACTGCTGTACCACAATTTTGACATTTTGAACCTTTTATGTCTGGGGTGTCTTTTGTTCACATATTGGAGTCAATATAATGGAATTGTATGCGACTGTCATACAAAAGAGGGACGAAAGATACCAGAGGGACAGACAAACAAGTCATATAATTAAGAGGTTAAGATATCTATAAAACCAGGTTCAATCTACCATTTTCTACTTAAGAAAATATACGTTCCAAGTCAAGAATATGACCTGCGTTATTAATTCAATTGATGTGTATGCGGTTTTGATTTTGCCGTTTGATTAGGGACTTTCTGTATTAAATTTTCCTCAACGTGCCGTATTTTAGTAATTTAACTTTTTACATACTGCAAATGTAGGATTATTACAATTTACCTCACTGGTTCATAAGGAACATGTTAAATTGATTCTTTGCCCTTAAGTTTTTATTATTTACTGTTACTTGTAACAAAATGTTACATCAGGTAATTTTATCACTACAATTTTACATCAAACAATGAGACATTTACATATTACAGAGAAAAGAATACTATCATTTGCCATACTGCCTCCTAAAGTAAGGGAGTATGTTTATGAGAAAATGTAGTGGTGAGGATTCAAGCCCTTCGGAAGAAACTACTAGTATTAAACGTCGAAAAATGTGTTTACACAGATTTATATACCAAGTTGGGAATAGGACAACCATATATCACTTAGCATATTAATCTATTGCAATAAAAATTCAAAATTTCAAATAAAATTTGTAGATTTAGCTAACTAAGTCCTTATATTTGTATAAAATAACATTCGATTATAGTGGAACATTGTTTTAACAATGAATTAGGTGCAATCAAAATTTGCTTGCTAGTCCCTCTCTGTCATGACAAATAGATAACTCTGGCTCATTTCCCAATGAATCTATTATTAAGAGAAGTAATTTCATTCATTTTTAATCATAGTCTATTTCAAAAATGATAAAAAGTACTTTATGTTGGTATGTAAAAAATTTAAACGTTTCAAATTTATGAAATTATATTCGTACATCAATTGTTTTGATACATCAATAACAAAAAACTGAAATATATTGCATTGATTCATTTTGTAATTATTCAAAATTATATCAGAAACCTAAACATAATTATAAAAAAAAATGAACCTGTGAAGGGGAGACAATAACTTTTTCGAATTGGCACATAATACCACGGAATGTCACTCATCATACAAATGGCACATCCATATAATTAATTAACTGCGCAATCGTGCTCCACCTTCAATGATGATTCTGAATTATAAATATAACCAAAAGTTGTTAATCTATAGATAGTGAAGACTAATGAAAGCTAACCCACTGTACAAATATTTTTTTGCATTTTTTTTAAAACTTTCTCAGGAAAAATTCTCTAGCCACTTGACTTTCATAGCTCAAAACTAACGTTTTTACAGAATATTTGAATAAAGTAGTTACAGATTATTCGCTTCTCAAAGTGTAAGACGCAATAAAAATCGTATGCTTGCACAATCTTACCGAAATACGGATTTAATTAAGTCCTAAACATTTTGACATTTCTTCGTATAATTTTATCGAAAACCGGTTAAAACAAATCACACGTACGTGTTAAGATCCGACTAAATACCTGTTTCCCGATATGGTCAGGTAAAATTAATTATTAATAATCACTGGTTTAAAAATGTTTTCCTGGTTTTTTTTATAAATTACTTACACCGGTAATTTTCAAAATAAATTGCAAACGGAAAGCTTATTGTGTAAATAAAAAATCCGGCATAATACGGCGTATTTAAGACTCTTTAATTCAATTGTGTTATGAAAATATTATTATGCATAGTAAAATTACACTATATGCAGATAGGTATTTTAAACCAATCAGAGTACAATATTAAAAGTATAAGCTTATCTTTCATGGTTATAAAAAAAAGCTTCTATTTTGGAGGTCTTGCAGAGTAACTTAACATTACCTTTGGTACAAATATTTACGAAACAAAAAACAGTTTCTTGAATTTTGACAAATGGGAAATACGACAGAGGAATACACGTTAGACGAATTGAATAGTGAAATAAGGAGAAAGTTATTTGCTCCGTTAATTTACCTTCTACTGCTAGCCGTTATTGGAATACCGGGGAATCTTTTTGTATTTATAATTTTTAGAACTTACAAACGGAGTGTTTACAGAACACTCATTCTAAACATTGCAATTATTGACTTTTCGTTCTGTCTTATTGGAATTCCTTTCAATATATTCAGAATTTTATACTATTATACATTCAAGGTTACCTTGGTATGTCAAATATTAGCTGGAATGCTTGACTTTGGTATTATGTATTCTACACATCTATTGATGCTTATGGCAGTGCATAGATACAGACAAATTTTCATGCCGTTGAAATCACAAATTAATACAGAGAATGTAAAATATTTCATCGCTGCATCCCTGATTATTGGAATTGCTTTAGCAACACCACAGATAGCAGTTCTTCAGCCTCTTGAAAAGGTCCATTTCCAAAATAACATAACAGGAAGTATTTGCGCTGTCACGTGGAAGGATTCGCCATATTATTGGAAAGTTTACAACTTCTTTTTAAGTGGTTTGTTTGTGACTTACGCAATTGTTTTGTTCTTCATTTACGGTCGAATCGGGAGGAAAATCATTGTTCGGCGTATTTGGCGTTCAAAACAGAGATCATCGTCCTGTAAAGGAAAACCGAAAGATGTATCAAATAGAATGACAAAAATTGCCCTCGGTGTCACTGCTGTCTTTATTTTGAGCTATTTACCACTGTACATTAATGAAGAACTTACAAAACTAGTTAATGCATCGGAGCTTTCACCAGTACAATTTGCTGTATTTAAGATATTCGAAAGATCGTACATTTTGAATCACGTGGCTAACCCTTTCGTCTATGCCTGCTTTGACATTCGTTTTCGGGGAAAACTTTGGGAAATTCTCAAATCATGTCGCCACAATGGAAACAGAAAGGACAACGAGGACAGCAAGCTTTCATTGGATAATGTATATACAATTCGAACATCTTCGACCAGAGACACTAACTTATGACTTTATTTGATTATGATATTGACAGTTATATGTTTGTTTATTTTTGATTGCTTTTTTGTGCGTTTTTTCCTTTAGAACTTTTTTGTCGATATATAAAAAGTTATGATTTGTGTATGTAAAAATTATGTGTTTCTTATTATGATGCATTTGAAAGTTTATTTTTTACAGAAATTGTGAAAATATTATTTTATTCGTAGTATTTGTGCCACCCACAAGAACATGAAAATCAGTGAATATTTATTGATCCTAATTCTACGTTTCATACAGGAAAATATATGAATGTAAGGCACGTTGAAGGCATTGACTAAACTGATGACTCAGAACAATTGAGAATCCTTTTTTCTTATAAAAAATGTCGAGAATATCAATAGTGTCGATTCTGATAATGAGAAATCATTTCTAAATAACAATCATCCTTTTTTCATATATAAAATATTCATTTATTATTAGAAATATGCATACAACAACAGACTGTTTAAGTACATTATTTACAGAAATAATTGCTTATAAAGCTTGTAAAGCTGAATATTAAAAAAAATTATAATCTTTGCTGCATGTTGATGAAACAAATGGAAGAAATCGTGTACATACAAATCCCAATTTCTTTCAGGTAAAAGGAAATCGAAGTGTTCAACATCGAACTTAACATTTTAATTTACAATTTCTCAAAATATATATCTATTTTTCATATTTAAATTTTCGAATACACCAATCTACTTATGTCACACGTCACGTGAGTAACACTTTCCTTTTCGTGAATATAACAATTAAGAAGTCATATATGTGCAGTAAAAAAGAAATAAACATAAACAGTTTTATTAATTAGGTAATACGTTTAAAGACTTAAGCTTTTTTACATACAATTTAAAGAAAATGTAGTCTCTCTTACTGAACATTTTTTGCGGTCCTCTTGGTATGTTTACATTCAATGTGTACACCGGGAAGAGGTCCGTTTGAATTTTCTTAGTGATGTTTTTTTTAAAGTGTTAATATTTGATGCATATATATACGATCATTTGCGTTTTCCAGAACGATAAACAGTCAGTAGAAAGATCAATCATTTGCTTTAAACCACAACGCTTTATACATTTCATTCGTCAAAAACTCCTTTCAGTATTAACTATCAATGTGACACTTAAGGCCAAATATTTGATCTTAGCGTCACTGATGAGACGAAAAGTGCGTCTATCGTATCAAATTATAAGCCTGGTACCTCTGAAAACTACTTTAATAAAGCCCTGTATGGAAAAAAAACAGAAGAAAATTAGAACTAAACGACTCAAATAGACCTTGATTATAGCAAATTTCCCATGTAGTCAACTTTCTTTATAAATTGAAAATTGAAGAATGGTTCGTTATAAATCTTGTCAAAACCGAAGTGTTGCCTTCTAAGCTGATGAGACAGTCGGGACATATACTCTACCAATCGTTATTCTATCAAATTACATCACCCAGCCAGTTATAAATATAATAAAACTAGTCCTAGATAGTATGTTACTGCTGAGAAATGGGAAATTGATAATTGGGAAGTTGAAATCGTCCCATTTATCATAGATATTCGTGTGAAGTCGTCCATCTACGTCGATATTGAGGAAAAGATCAAGGTATGAAGCAGTCCTTCTAGTATCAGTAGTATCCTTAATTTCAAGTTCACTGGGATATATGAGATGTAAGTATTGGCTGAAGTATGGGTTATCCCATGTCAATTAATTATAGCGTTCACTAACTTTCGATGATATAACTTTCCTATCTCCTTTAAAACTTCTTTCAACCTCAGTATTCTCTGCAGAAAATCATGGTAGTTACCATAAGCACTAGGATGTTAATTCAGCTATCTGCATCAAAAAGAAGATTCTACTGAAATTATGTTAGTTTTATGAATTCATACAGTAAAATAAGAAGAAAGGCAAACATTATTTTTCTATTTTAACTGAACTATAATTGAAATATTTAATTCTAACGGTGATAACTTAAAAATAAATGGAATTTTATTTTTTTAAATTGAATAATAAAAAAAATTCAATAACATGTAAGGTAATGCATTACTTCGGACTAATGAGGCTGGAAAGTTTTATTGAGGATTAATGTTGACCGGAATAACAAGAAAAATCCATTTCTTTAGAATATCGATTTCATGCAACAGGATACACCAGTAAAATGTGGCAAAGCATGCATTAACTTTATTTAATTTCCTTTTCATGTCTCACTTGTAACATAGAACATTGAGAGCATGGTATATAATATATATATATGACTATATAGTTCTTGAATTGTGATGCTACATGATATAAAATTGAAAAAGAAAATGGGGAATGTGTCAAAGAGACAACAACCCGATCATAAAAAAAACATGTTTATGATATCTCAACCCTCTCCCTATACCTCTAGCCAATGCAGAAAAGTAAACGCATAATAATACGCTCATTTAAAATTCATGCTACATTTAAAATGTATGCTACCTAATGGTTATATATTCTACTCTATTAAAAGAGGGGCGAAAGATGCCAGAGGAAGATCTAACTCAAAAATCGAAAATAAACTGACAACATCATGCCCAAAAATGAGAAAGACAAACAGACAAACAATAGTACACATGACACAACATAGAAAACTAAAGAATAAGCAACACGAACCCCACCAAACACTTAGGGTGATATCAGGTGCTCCGGAAGGGTAAGCAGATCCTGCTCCACATGTGGCATCCATCGTGTTGCTTATTTTTTAACAAATCCGGTAAATATACTAATTCGGTAGGTCACATTCATGAAAGGGACGGGGATTGTTATAAATATAACGACGTAAGGATGTCGTAAAATTTTCTTTTCAACGACTGTCATTGTCAATTTCTGGATGTAAGATAACTGAGCATGGTTAGTCATAATAAATTAAACTGCGTATGGTTAGTCGTAATAAAAATATGATCCACCACAGCTGTGTGAGCGAACTTAAAAGCAAGCAATAAAAACGAAGGCAAATACTCGAGCGATGATGTTGGCACATAATTACAATATAAGCAGTAAATAAACAAATGGAAAGAGAAATTAGAGGTTATAAATAAATTAACATCTTCAAGAAATAGACCGTCATATGGATACAAAGATCAAACAATCTATAAGTGCTTCTTACTACAGCAAAGATTTAAATAGATTCAGGTATAAACTAATTTCCACTTTGATTTGCATAAATTCGGAATCGATGAATTTGTAGGTAAAATAAAACGAATAAGTTCACTTTTCTCCAAAATTTGGAACGATATCAACGATATGCATCACCATAACAAACAAAACAAATAAAAAACAATAATCAAAGTTTATCCCTTAAAAGTTTTACGGACGCCATGAGTTGATTATCATAGATATCTCTAACAGGCGACCTAAATCACGTCGACTCTACCTCGATTGTGACATCACAGAATACCACTATTCACCCGATGTCTGATTGCATGGTAATACGACGACGACACATGTTATGTAGGCACTGTGTATCCTTTTGTATCACCTGAGTTCATTCCTTGTTTTTTCAGTGGGGTTCCTGTTGCTAAAACCTCCGTTTTCTATTATTTTTTTCTTCTGTTCTTCGTTTTGTTTTTGCTAGGGTTTTGTCAGCTTTTCTTTGACTCGTGGTTTTGTTGTAAGTCACTTAGGTATATTTCGCCTCTCTTTTCTATTGAGAAATAAAACTACAACTACAACATTACGACACTTCAGTATCGAAACTCTCCGGAAACAGAGACCTTTCCATAAGGTCTTCCCATCTTTTAAGTTGTATCCTTAGTTTTAAGTATCATGTTTTGGGGATCTGTTATTGAAACACATTAGAATAGACTGTTGCAAAGTGTTCTTGAGTGGCCCTTAGTGGGAATGACGTACCAGATATATTTCTTCACACAATAAGAACTTGAATACTATTTTTCAAGCCTTAAAAATTAAACAAAAAAAAGTTGACATGGCTGAAAATGATTAAACGCAAAGATTTATCTGATAACTTCAATATTTACATATAATTCGTAAGAGTTCCTCAAAGATAGTTGTTTTGTCTTGACTGTCAATGTTGATGCACTTCTTTTTTCATTATTTGGTTTATAATTTAATTGAATATAATATTAAAGGCATTTAACCATATACATTTCTCTTATTCCGTAAATTGACTGATTCACCCAATATTTAAACGATATATTATGTCATTTTTTGTCGCAAACTCTTTAAAATGCGTTTTGTACCCAAATAAAAACACAAGTCACTCTTCAAACCGTATTAAAAAGGACGAGCCTGAAATACTATGGATATTATAAATAGTTTTATACAAAGATGAATGGTGTATTCTGACAATACAAAGTTATAGAATTAACAAACAACAACACAACAAATGTAGGCAATATTTAGCATGCACATTTAATTGTTTCATTAAGTACAACATGTTATACTTCCTGTACATAAAATTAAAGAACTTTTACCCTTCCCTTTTCACGAATGTGACCTACCGAATTAGATATTTACCGAATTTGCAATAACATAAGCAACACACTGGGTGCCACATGTGTATTAGGATCTACCGACCCTTCCGGAGCACCTTAGATCACCCCCAGGTTTTTATGGGATTCGTGTTGTTTAGTCTTTAGTTTTCTATGTTGCGTCTTCGGTACTATTATTTGTCTGTTTGTCTTATTATTTTTTGCCATGGCGTTGTCATTCTATTTTCAATCTATGAGTTTGACTGTCCCTCTGGTATTTTTCGTCCCTCTTTTACATAAATTATTATTCAAATCTCCCAAAAGCACAGGTCGCATAAAACTATATTAAACATATTTTGAGCTTGTAACCTAGGCCATGTAATTTTGTTTTGCTTTTTTATGGCATTCTTTGACTTGAGACTTATATATATGTGCAAGATTAAAACATAGATTTTATTCAAAAGTCGTCGTATTATGTCGTTCATTTGTTTTACTGATGAGGGTTTTATAAGTCAAATAAATAAAAACAAAAACAAAAGGATGGGCTATATTAAAATATTCGATGAAGACTTGTCCATGAAAATATAGATCGAATTGAACTATAAAAACTGCTGGACTGCACATTTTTTAGATTAGGTTGATTTATTATATAAAATATTAAACAAAGCTCAATTATTTTTGAAGACTGAATGTTAAGATTACGGTTGATATCTTTGTTAATATTCATTGTCATATCCTTACATGAATACTAATTTTAGAGAGAAAAAACGCACAAATTTTAATACTAGTATTCTGGATTCGTTAATTTACAGCATACGAGAACAAAGATTTGACTTTTCAACTTAAACAGTTATAAATCAAAACATAATAAATAAAAACTTTCAACAGTTCTGATTGAATTCTAAAGTAGGATAAAAGATTATTAATTGCGTATAAAAGATTCTTGCAGATATAGATTATCTGTGTACATTCATAAAAAAACATATTATGGTGTTTCCTGATGAGTGATATGGAAAAAATCTTTCCTCTGGACATAACATGCATTATAATTAATTTGTTTTTCTCCTGGCGTTTCAAGGTAAATAGGATATTAAAATATTATTCAACAGTTATGTTAAATAGTAATAGGAAATAATGTTTCACCATACGCTGTTTTATATCACAAATAAGTGCTTGATATTTCACAAACAGATGTCTGAACAGAACATATATTGTTACCACTATTTTCAGTCTGATTTTCTTGTCGCTTTTTACAAATCACACAACAGGATTTCAAAACTTGGATAAGCTTAATTCTGAAACGTTTGTCAAAGAAGGCATATATAAATGGATTGGCAACATGATTTAAAATGTACGATCTTTCCACTATCTTCAAAATACTGAATTCTATTGGTCTGAGTTCTGATTCATTTATTACTTTTGAAATAAGTTCATTGATATATAGTGGTAAGTAGCTTAGAATAAATACAATGCTAACTGCAACAGAAATCTTGGTCATTTTATTCGACAAACCACTTGGCATTGACCCGTTCATTCCGGAGTTTTGTTTTGCTCCCCAAATACGCCGAACGATAATCTTCCTTCCGATTCGACCATAGATTACGAATAAAATAACAGCGTAAGTCAGAAACAAACCTGTCAAAAAGAAATTGTACGCCTGCCAGTAAAATGGGGAATTCTTCCAACTTACGGCGCAAATAGTTCCTGTAATGTTACTTCCAAGCTCAACTTCCTCCAGTGGTTGTAAAACTGCAATCTGTGGAGTCGCTAACGCTATTCCTATAACAAAACAACACAAGATAAAGTACTTTACATTGCTTGTATTTATTTGTGGTTTTAACATCATAAAGAGTTGTCTGTATCTATGCAATGCAATCAACATCAACAAATGTGTGGAATACATAATGCCAAAATCAAGAACTCCTACTAACATTTGGCAGATCCACGTTATTTTGAATGTATAGTAAAATAGAATTCTACAAATGTTAAATGGTATCCCAATAAGACAGAATACGAAATCTATGATTGCTATATTCAAAATTATTGTCTTGTAAACATTGTTCTTGTAAGTCCTAAAAATGGCTATGACCAAGACGTTTCCCGGATTCCCTATAATTGTTAATATGAGGAGATATGTCAGTGGTGCCAATAGTTTAATCCTTACTTCATTGTTCAATTCTTCCAAAGTTCTTGTTGTATCATTTTCCATTGATGCCTATAATGTCTTTTTCATCTAATGAATCAAAGATACATACACGTTCTGAATATTTCCCCCTTTCACCACAAGTAAGATTAAGCAAATATTAAAGGTGTTAGTTTGAAGTAATAAATCTAAAAGACTACATTTATATAGCAACGTTTTCTGCCTTTTGTATTTACACTGTCATCAATGAGATGTTTGATTATTCAGATTTTACAATCTATTAGTAAACCATCAATATACATGAATATTGACTCTCGAATTGTATTCCAGCTATCATTTACTTGCAACAGGAATCATTTGAATGAACCATTAACATACTGTAGGTTCGTGTTATAACAAAGGATGGTTCCGATTATGCTGTCTACTGTCCATAATTAATTCAATGAAATGTGAATTGATGTAACGGTATACATGTCATTATCTGCTTACTATATTAATTAAAATTTTATAAATATGTGCATGCCCTGAAAACGTACCAGATTGCCATAATTATCGTTCATATAAAGGTGTACTATCAACATTGATTTCCCCCTATTAGTACTTGTTAAATTTGCATTTTTCAAAAAAATGTGTAGAATTTATCTTTGTTTTAAATAACGAAATACTTGGCATGAGTAAACTTTTATCCTGTCCAGTACTATAGAAAAAAATTCACATAACATTTCATTACATATAAGAAAATAACCATCACTGGAAGTAAACCAATCAAATTTATCCCCTTATTTTATTTGTGTAAAAGGTTTAGTCACCATGTTAAAAGTAAAATCACAAAAATACTGAACTTTATAGGAAAATCTAATCGGAAAGTCCATAATCACATGGCAAAATCAAATAACAAAACACATCAAAAACGAACGGACAAGAACTGTCATATTCCTGACTTGGTAAAGGTATTTTCAAATGTAGAAAATGGTGAATTAAACCTGGTTTGATAGCGCTAACCCTCTCACTTTGTACGGCAGTCTCATCAAATTCCGTTATATTTACAATGATGCGTAAAAGAGGACTTTGCTAGATCTTCCATAAACTCTAGTTGTTTAGTAAATGAATATGTTACCTATCTTTTTTAATATATTGTAACTATATAACAAATAAACTCATCTGACGCGCGTTTACAAAATACTAGTCAGTGACACTCTGGGGATCCCTAAATTTTGAGTTTTGACAATACAATAAAAGCAGTCTATTCCTGGGGTAGAAAATATTAAAAACAAACTTTTAATTTTTTTTATGTAATTATGACCATATCAATGGCAATTCGAATCGAGATTTGTAAATATGAGATACTGAACAAATCAATTTTGGTTGATCCTGTAAGTAAAACAAATACCAGGGGTTTAGTAGAACTTGTCAAAAGGAAAGACGATCCAGTAACACAGTAAGTGGAATAAACGATTAACAAATTATTTAAATATTGACGAGGAAAAACAGGAATTGTAATCAAATTGAATTGAAAAGTCCCTCAGGTGATCTCACAATCGATTGAAAGAGTCTATGATTTGACACTTTGAGAGGACCATTGCCGATATCATCTGCGACGTAAATAAATTAATTCCTCACTTTGCATGCTATTATGGTCTCAAATTTCGTTCTTACCGTTTGACACACACAGCTTTAACAAGGGGATTCAAATGTTTCGTCATGCCTTTTTATGAGTGGACGCTGTTATAAAAGAGGGACGAAAGATACCAAAGGGACAGTCAAACTCATAAATCGAAAATAAACTTACAACGCCATTGCTAAAAAGGAAACGGATAAACAGACAAATAATAGTACACATGACACAACATAGAAAATTCAAACATAAACAACACGAATCCTACCAAAAACTGCTCCGAATGGGTAAGCAGATCCTGCTCCACATGTGGCAGCCGTCGTGTTGCTTATGAGATAAAAAAAAATCCGGTAAATAGTATAATTCGGTAAGTCACATTTATAAAAGGGAAGAGGATTGTAGTTACGACGTAAGGAAAATGTCCGATATCATTTGTGAATCGGTTATTCCATAACGGTCAACCATCTTGTCATGGCGTCCGTAAAATTTACGAAGAGATGATTTCAACTTTACCATTTGGAACTCTTGATTTAATAGCTTTCTTGTGAGCAACAACCCTCTATCAAGAAAATCATTAAAGAAAATGCGAGCATGGGAATATCGTTTCAATTGGGAGATATATACACCGTATGCAGGTGCTGCTGGAATGTTGCTACTTAGAAATGTAAAGCTCACAATTGGTAGGCTGAAATCATCTCTTTTGTTGTAAAGTTTATTTCTCAATCGACCCTCATTGTCAATTTCTAGATGTAAGTCAAGATATGACGCCGACTTAACTGTATGTATTGTATGCTTTATCTCTAGTTCAATGGGATAGATGGGTTCGACATAGTCAACAAATTTTGAATTATTTAGTGAAAGAACATCATCTATATAGCGGAAAGTAGAGTTAAAGGATATTTCTTACTTCTTATCTTTCTTCCTAAAAAGGTCCTGTATGAAGTCAGTCTCATAATAATAAAGTGACAAATCGGCAAGAAGAGGGGCACAATTCGTTCCCATAGGAATGCCGATAGTCTGTTGAAAAACACGTCCTCTGAACGTAACAAATTTGTTGTCAATCAAAGACATCAAGCATCTTGATTATGTCAGTTTCAGAGAATTTTTTGTTTGAATCAGAGTGATCATTTACAAAGTACGATTTATCCCTTCCTAAGTCAAGATACTTGTATCTTCGTTGGCCATTCTTTTTTATGAAACAAAGCAATACCAACTCTTTCAATTTGTCTTTTATTTTTGAAAGTATCAAGTGTAGAAAGTCAAATGTTATAAAACTATTACAAGATGAAAGAGTGCTAGATTGTATAAACTCTAAAAGATCTTTGAAAATTATCAAGTGACCACATCTGATTCATGCCACCTCTAGAATAGACAGTTTCAAAATAGCATTAAAGCAAGTCTTTGATTGCTGATAAAACAGATGTTAACAATTTAGAAAGAGGTTTCGTGGAGCACCGGAATACCCAGCCGTTGTTTGATTGGACACTTATGCAGTTAAGGTATCCAATACAGTGATGGAAAATCCAGTTCATCATCTTTGGTTGAAATTCCAAAGGAACATAGAACAGACCTATGATTATCCAGGATTTCCTCTTTGGTAAGTGTCGTGAGGGTTTATGTTGGGTTTCCAAGTGAATTGTCAATACCTTATTCGTTTATCAAGCAGTTAATGTAATGAGTTTTACAAACAAAAACGATGCTGTTTGGGGCTTTGTCTGCAAGGACAACATATTTGTCATGGAGGTTGGAAATTATTTTTTGCGACATTAGGTATAAAGTCTGCTAATCAGAATTCAATACTTCATCTGGCCAGTTTTGATTTTTATCCAATAGAATCGAACTGGTAAAAGTTGTTATAACACTTGCATTCATTATTACTGTCAAATTTTGTATCTGTTTCCTGTGAAGTTTCAGAAAAGAGGAAAAAATAATAAAGTCTCCATTAAAACTATGTGCCTCTATATATTATAATTTATTTATGTATATTTCTGCAAATGGATTTATTAACAAATACAAACAAATTTATTTTTCATATGTTTTAGTTGGTATGTTTATCAAGGCCGGAATAATCCCACAATTTTCTGTTTATTGCTAACAAAAATTATATCAAAACCAACATAAATATAAACAACCCTGCTCCTTAAATCAAATATCTGATATTTCGTTCATAAATTTATCCAAGATTAAATAACTGTTAGGTTAATCATTAAATATGATTTCAAAAAGTTTTATAGTATTGCTCTATGACGTCAATAAACCCAATTTATCTAGCAAAATCAAACTTAAATATTAATCCATGTGTTCTGTAATACTCGTTTCCATTATATCCATGCTCTTTGCAAATGTTGATTTTTCCATTTATGTCTTTATTCTGAAAAGTGCAGATGGCGATGATAGATTAGATTAGCTGAAACATGAAGCTAAAGTCTGTTTTTTATTGATATTTCCTAATTAAATAAGAATTAAATAAGCATTGATTCCTGTTTACCGAATGCATATCTTTAAAAACTAGTTGTCTTGATTTTATCATTTTCTCATTTTCGCTTGACTATAGTTTAATATTCATAGATGACCTTAACCTCACAACTAATTTGAATATTTGCTATTAAAACTCTTTAACTCCATTTCTGACTAGCCTTCCCAACTGTTTTATGATGAGTGCCACACATGACTCAAATGTAAAAGAAATCAATATTATATTTAGCGAAAAGGATTATTTTATGATTGCTATATCTAAATAATTATTTAAAGTTGTCGAAATCTTTTGACAAACTGTTTGATAAATTCTTTTTTAGCCTTTGATCACCATCTTCCTTAGACCTTTCCGTATGCTTCTATATGGAATTTGTTAATAAGCCATGGTGTTGTCAGTTTGTTTTCAATCTATGAGTTTGACTGTCCCTCTGGTATCTTTTGTCCCTTTTGTATTAGCTCGTCCTCATCCCTTCATGATTTGAACTAAGTTATGTAGTAACTAATTGTTCCTCTCAAAACACATAACTACATGTTATGTCATCATTGACTTAAAGTTCATGAAACACTGGTGTGTTGTTTTAGAGGAGTTGCGCTGACAAACTGTTGCAGCAGTATATTAAGGCTAGAAATTATAAGTTCAAAGTGGTATAAAATATAGAAAAAAATGAATGAAAATTTGCTACCGATATGCAGATTTGCATTAAAGGTTTCACAAAATCATGACATATAAAAAAAAACATTGAATACAAATTTGCCGTCGATAATCACATGTACATAAAGTGTACTTTTTACCTACGCAGTTTCATTAAGTGGTTAATATTTGATATGACGCAAAACTGTTGCCGTTTAGTACCATGGAAAAATTCTAAATTATTTGGGAGGACGTAAAGCATCGAAATAAAACCAATGATTCATAATTTTCTGTAACTACAAGGTATACTCTTACATCTACAAAGTTTCGTAAATTCTGGTGTATGGTTTCAGATGAGTTGCCTTGACAAACTGTTGCAAAGTGAATGGCCTAAATTATAAATTCAAAGGGGCATAACTCTTAGAAAAACAATACTTACTTGTTGATTTGCACATCTCCATAGTTTCAAAAAGTATGTTGTTTTGTTTCAGAGGCGTTTCGTTGACAAGTACAGGACTGACGGATGGATGGGTCAACAACATAAAACCCTACTGCGTTTGTTATGATAATCATACAAACAAGAATGCATTATTTATTCTTCAAAATGTAAAAAACCGCACTATACTCCTCACCTGTTTGTGAATTATATTGGCAACACAATGTGTGCCACAGGTAGAGTAGGATCTGCCTACATTTACGGTGCACCTGAGATCAAACCCAGGTTTTGATGGAGTTCGTGTTGCTCAGTAGTTTTATATGCTGTTATATGTTTTATCTACTGTTGTTTGTGTGTTTGTCTTTTACATTTTTAGCCAAAGTGTTATCAGTTTATTTTTTACTTGCATTTCAATGCTCCATTGGTATCGTTCATCTCTCTTTTTTAAAACAAGGAAGTAATAATTGGATTTGGAAACTAAAATTGTCCTCTTATAGAAATCCATTTGCAGATTAAACACTACATTTACATGTCTGTATCACCTGTGATAAATTTCTATTTGCAAGGGATGCAAAACTATGCTTATCAAAACCAGAAATGTTCTTTTTAGAAGTTAAATCATCACTTGTTTTCAAGCTTTGGTGATCAAACAGCCATTTGTGTCTTTTCGTAAAGGTAAATCTAGGTGTGAAGCATTTTTCGCTCTTAATGTTTTGTTCATATTCAATCAATTTTATTACTTTTAATCATATATAAAACATAAACCAGATATAAAATGTACACATGTTGGGTTTAAATTTCATTTTTTTTTATCGATTGTACTTTTTCAACGTAAATATATAAAATTGAGAATGGATAAATAAGGAACTGGGTTGTGAATTGAGGATTATATCTACTGTTTGGACATGGTTTTTTTTATCGATTTCAACTTAAAAGTAATCGCTTGAAAAACCCAAGAATGATGATTTATTCTATTTCTTTATATCTAAGCTCTGCATATATTTCTTTGAATCGGGATGGATCCTAAATTATGTTTCTACGTAAAGCCTCATATCCATACTTAACTTCTAATTTAACAGAAACACAAATAAATATATACTAGAACTGGAATAAAATGGAGAACAATTGAAAGCCGAAAATGTGCATACATATACAAAACCAGAACATGTTGTTATTATTTGTTTATAACGCAAATTTGGTTTAATCATTTTTTATTCAAAATTTGGCTTATAGAATTTCATTTTTTGTAGTTTTGTAATTCCAGAGTTATGAGACTGAAATCGAGAGACATTCTTAGGATTAGACAAATTTGCTTGAACAGATCTACACCCCTCACTACCACTAATGTGTCTTATGTAGACGAAAGGAGTGTTTGACGTATTACTTAGGATGTCGTATAAACAATGATAACTTAGATGTGCTGATTTTATATTAAAGATTTCCATTCCCAGCTTTAAAGTTTTAGAGTTATTGGACTTTTATCGCTAATAACAGAAATCCAGATTTTTTCCGTTATAATGAATTTCAAAATTTATAATAACACATTGAATTTGTTTCTGTATTTTATTTAATTGGTTTCCTAGGGAAAGTAGTTTTGTTCCGATTTTATCGATTCGCTGTTTCTGTTATTCTAAAACTTTGCTTCAGCAACAGGAGAGAGGATTAAGTATAAAACATTATTCCTAAATTAAAATTTAAAACTAATGCAGTTTTAATTTATTTCAGTGACACAAAATAAGTTTAGAAGACTTACTAAATCATTAATGAAAATAAACTAACTGTCCAACGAATATGTACAAAAGTTATATGTTCAAAAGATGTAAACCTTTTAAAGAAAGGCCTACACATATACATAATGAACAATAATATACATATAATTCTCATTGTTTGTAAACACAATAACATGCAATTTAAAGAGTAACAACATATATATTATTAGAATCAACGTTTCGATTATTCTGGCTAGTATTGTTTGTGCATCGACATAATGTTTTTAAATGATGTCTGAAACGATTGTCGAATGCAGCATATATAAATGGATTGGCTACATGGTTAATGAGATAAGATCGTTCTGTAATCTTCAATGTCGCAAACTGTATCGGCGTAAGCTCAGCTTGGTTTATCCCTTTTGACACTAGCTCATTTATAAATAGGGGTAAATAGCTAATAGCGAATACAACACTAACGGTAAACGCAATTTTCGTCATTTTATTTGACAATGTTTCGGTGACTGAAGCTGAAGCTGCTGTTTTCTGCCTTGCACGGTGTGCAAAGATAATTTTCTTTCCGATATAAGTGTAAATAACGAACAAAATTGATGCATAAGATAGAAACAACCCGGTCAAAAAGAAGTTGTATGCTCTCCAATATGGAGGCGAATCTTTCCAAGTAACTGCACATGTCAATCCAGTAATATTGTTTGTCAACTGAACCTTCTCCAGTGGTTGCAAAACTGCAATTTGTGGAGCGGATAAAGTTAATCCTATCAAGCTGCAACAAAGAACAAAGTATTTTACACTTTTTAGTGTTATCTGAGATTTAAGTGGCGTACAGATTTGTCTAAACCTGTGTATTGAAAGCAGCATTAATAGATGTGTAGAATACATAATACCAAAGTCTAGAATTCCAGCAGCTACTTGGCAGATCCAAGTTATGTTAAATGTGTAATAATATAGAATTCTCACAATATTGAATGGTATTCCTATAACACAAAAGATAATGTCAACTAATGCTAAATTAAGGATTATAGTTCTGAATACATCTTTCTTGTATTGTTGGAAAATAATAATCACAAATATATTTCCAGGAATACCAATACTAGTCAAAACTAACAGATAGACTAATGGAGCGAGCAGTTTTTTCCTCATGTCGTTATTCAAATCCTCTAAGGTAAAATTCCCTTCAGTAAAATTACTCATTTTCTTCAAATATTTCTGTTTTAAAATTCTTCAGGAACTGATATATAGTCAAGAAAATATCATTTGACGGTTTACAAAAAATAGACCTTATTGCAATTCTTATTGCACACAAGAAAGGTTTTACCATTTTAATTAATGATCTGCCGGAAGTCTTATTTCACAATATTCCCTGAAGTTAATCATAAACTGATCTTTAAAACCAATTTAATACAATAAATTCATCGTTTAATTTAATCTTATAACATTTAGATGGCTTTATTTAATGATAATAAAATAGACCAGGTTTTGAATCTTTATTATTTAATAAAAATTGGTGGGTGTTCATTCAACCTTTGGAAATAAGAAAGAAAAATGTGTTTCGAGATATATTTTACTATATTGATATTGGTAGTTGGTATCTTATACATTTGTTGAAGTTCATTTCTGTGTGTGGTGTATTGTCGTTTTTTGTTGTTGCACTCCAGTGATTTTGTTGTTTAGTTGTTTTCCACTTAGGGTTGATTTGTTTCGCTGTGTCTTAGTTTGTGAACCAGATTTGTGTTCTGTCGATCGAATTATGACTTCTGAACAGCGATATACTACTGTTAACTGGGATATTTTTGCGCTACATTTTTCGTGTCTACCTGAAACAAATATTCGCGCAATCAAAGTTTAAGATAAGCTATCTTTTGGTGTTTGTACATATTTTTATCCTGCAATAAGTCAACTATCCATAGTCAACAGGAAAACCAATTATTCGGGGCTTCAATTGTATAGTATGAAAATTAATTAAAAATATATATTTATTCAGTAAGGTTGCCGAAGTAAACACAATATTGATTTTCTCATCTTTATCATGAAAGACTTATCTTCAATGGTTCATGCTTCACCAGTTACACGTGTTAAGCATGTTATAAAACTGTATTAATAAAGGCACCAGTAGTACACCACTGTTCAATAGTCTTAATTCGATTTTGCAAAAAATAAATCCAGGTAACAAAATAAACTGATGGAAGTATATCAACTACAAGAGGGAAACAACGAAACAACAAAAACACTGAACTACAACGAAATCAAATACCAACATGATACAAAGAAACGGACTTCAGATAACAACTGTCATAATTCTGATTTGGTGTAGGGAATTTTTCTTCAAACCCTGTTTAAGTAACGAAAGTGAATGATTTTCGTGTTTGATCAATATGGATTTAACGTTATTAGGTCAATCATTACTTTCTTTGTTGGAGGTGTTAAATACTTGTTTTAAAGTCGTTTAGTCCTTTACTTCAGGAAAACGGTATGCTTAAGAAATTTGTTTCATTAGACGAATAAAATTGACTTTTAATTGAGTGTGTAAGTTAATCGTTACATGTTTGCCCTGTTACTTGTAGGAACATATACACAATTAGCATTTGAGAATGACGTCATTTTGAGCACTGTCGTATTTTTTAAAGTTACCGGTGAAGAATTACTGGCCAGTTACAACTAATGCGGTAATAATTGTTGTGATGAATAGATTATTTTTTACCCCTTCTGTAACATATACGGGTTGTTTATATAAAAATTGAAAATGTTTTCAACCTGAACCTGACGTTTTAACTTAGTTTCTTATGAATAAAATGTATGCGAATTTTGTTGATTATATATACGCGTATTGAAAAAAACATATGCGTTTATAATTTATTTGGCGACTTAATACGTTTGTTTCAGCACGAAAGAAATAAATGGTCGTTACAGTAAAACATATTTTATTCTTCATGACAAACTTTGCTTTGGCCTATAAATATCATATGAACTGTTTTGAATCTTCACCGTTGCTTTACATTGGACTCTTTTGTTCAGTGTAAATTGATTTTAACATCAATTTTATTCGAAGCAATAACTACAAATCAAAGCATAATTTGATCTTAGTTGTTGCCTATAAACCCATCCTTTAAATTGTTAAGATTTTATTATTGAACTCCTAGTGGAATGAGTTTTAATTAAGTCTTAAAATACGTTATGTTAAAACATCAGGTATAATATTTCAAATTAATGTCATCGAGTTAAAGGCATCTCTAATTGTTAAAAAAAATATATCGACCAACTTTTTTTTATCATTAATCCACCTACTTAACACCACAATTGTTCTGTGGTATGTATGGATTAAAAGAAATCGTATTTATCCATGTATCAGTTTTTTTAAACAGTGATAAATAAGTAGAAGTAAAAAGCAAAGGAAGCAATATAACGTATTGCCGAAAAAGCACAGACTACAATATCACTAAATGAATAAAATACAACAGGCAAAAGAATAGTCCATAAAACACTACTACGAAAACAAATACTGAACAAAACATACAAACCAAAGTCCATGGGGGAACTCAGGTGCATCAGATGAGTAGTTTGCACCAGTTTTAGAAGTAATATCTGTCTTGATGTTTATTGAGATTATCAATTTTGTGATAGTCATCTATGGCAAAGATATTCTGAATCATTGTTGCGCATTTATTACTTTCAAATACCCCTTAAACATTAATATTTCGAACCAGTTGTTCAGTTTCTTTGTTCTTTGTATAATGTGCATCCCAAGAGAAAAAACATTTTCCTTGGGTATTACATAAACTTCGATGTAAATACTGCAAATGCAATTGCTGCTTTTATTTTGAAAACATGATTTTTTTTCTCCCTGTTGTTACAAGAAGTGTTTTGAGTTTAGCTTTCATTATGGAAAATACATATCAAGGCAAGAACTATAATGAAAGGGTTTATTTTCTATAATTTATATTCATGAAATGCAATATTCGACACACTAAAGATGTTCTACCACTAGAAATATA
The DNA here is from genome assembly GCF_036588685.1 of Mytilus trossulus. Lineage (NCBI taxonomy): Eukaryota > Metazoa > Mollusca > Bivalvia > Mytilida > Mytilidae > Mytilus > Mytilus trossulus. Next base: position 54,740,962 of record NC_086379.1, on the reverse strand, counting down.
TTGCTATAGCCGTATTTGGTACAGCAAAATTTTCAACGTTTGATACTCTTAAATCTTGTATTTAGATTTGAGCGCCACCAATCTATTGTAGAAGAAACACGTCTTTGGCCTACCAAATTGACGAGGATTATACATTTAGATAAGAGGATATGTGTGTAATCGTAAACACAAGGAACATTAACACAACAATTAGGAACATTAACATTCAAACAAATTGTCTACAAGTTTGTTTTACTTGTCCTGTTCTTAAATATCTCCGTCGATATATTTAGTTTTTATATAAAAAAAAAAGTCAAAATTGAACAAAAACGGATTGAACACTTTCTTCTTAGTGTCCATTTTGATCATATAGCTACTTATGCATTCAAATATTTATTCATCCTTAACTTTCATTTGTTGGGTGTGGAGCCTCCTTGATGATGATAAATTCAGTAAAGCAATTCAGACGCACTGACATTGAATGATATGTTCATTTTCCTCATAGCCTACAGAAAAGACATGATGAGGGTCCATATAAAAAATCTCATCATAGATACCAGGATAAAATATATATATATATATATATTTACGCCAGACGTGCGTCTACGAAAGACTCATCAGTGATTGTCACAGTCGAATGAAAATATGTCAAAAAGGCCAAATTAAGTACGACGTTGAAGAGCATTGAGTACCAAAAATAAGGAAAATGTCAAAGATTAACCGAATTTCATAAAAATTAGAAATTGAATTGACTATAGACAACTAAATAGTCGATCAAACAAAGATTTTTATCCAATACTATGCAGCGATGTAAATACTAGGCCCTCTATGATTTCAGGTCGCTACCGTATTCAACTGCATCCCATTTGTACTTTTGAACAGACCAGCAACAGAACATAGGCTATTGGATGAGATCCTATGCGACATCTGCATTACAATTTGATCAAATGAGTGTTTCACTTTATGGATGTGAGTGCTCTGTCGTTGTCCAGTTGTAGTTTATTTATGCATTCTGTGTTATCAACTTCCTTTCACTTGTGCCAATGTGAGTCTTTCTTCCAGACACGATGTCATATTTAATGACTGGTCAGATCACAGTTGTTCTCAAAGTTTGACCACAAACACGAAAACAAAATCAAAACAATGTTACCATGAGAACCGTTGATATTTGGTGTTAGGTCCGGTCCCCTGAATGATGATGTTGTTTCTAATAAGGAGCAATTTCTGTCGCATTGTCTATGACGCCATTTTCTTTCCAATGATCACTTCTTAAGTGCCAGTCTTTGTAAGAATCAGGCAATTTTAGGTAAAAATCAAAACATGATCAGGAAAAACCCACCGAGCTAATCATTCTATTTAATACTAACCATTATCCTGAGTTAAAAATTATTAGTCTTTCGTTTGTGTGTGTCTGGTAATATCAAATAACTCGGTTAGAAAATTGGTTAGAATGATAGCAAATCACAGAGTTATCTCCCCTTATTCGTTAATTCCTAGTGCATTTCAACCAAATTGTATCTTCTATTACCAGAACAGAAAACAGAAATGAATGTTATTTTTGTGCATTACTACCTATTATGAACTGAAATCAATGTCAAGTTGGGTGGGGTTTTTTGGTCATGTTTTCACCACTGCCTGATACTAAGGCAGACTGGCACTTAAAACACGTAATCTGCGGAAACACATAAGCTTAATCCGGTTACAATCAATGGCTCTTGTAAAGCTTAATAAAAACGCATGCGTAGAAAATCTTTTAATTGACTTCCAACTTAAAACAGCATGTTGAAAAATCTTATCTCAAAATATAGGTTTAGCGGTCATTAAAGCTTAACAAGCTCATCCTCGCTCTTTTTTCTCAAAAAGCTTAAAAAGGTTTCACTGAATATATGAAACGTGTTGATTAGCACGCATGTAATAAAGAGCAACTTGGAATGTTCTCAAAAATATCGGAAGCAACCATGAGCAACTCGATCGAAGATTTTCCGTAACTATTAGTAAGTCTAAAAATACAGAGAGCAACTCTGTGAAACTTAACAAAAACATGTCTGCTCAGAACAACCTCTTTTTAATTTGAAAGAGAAACAGTTCATTCCAATTTTGGATTGTCATTTGGGTCTATTCTTACGATGTGTGTATTTTACAATTTGTTAATTATAACTGTGTCTGTAATCACGTTTTAGCTTGATATGAAAGTAAATGGTAATTTTGTTTTCAGTGATCCCCTTAAATTCAGATGTCATGCGCTTACAATGCATTTACAATGATTTGTCCTATAAGTATACTTCCTGGTATTCTGTAAGGTTATCAATTCAGAACCTTAGTAAAAATATTGTTGAATCGGTACTAACATTTATTAAGTTTTTTGAAAAGTGAAATAAAATGACCTATATAGGTACAGTTATCAAAATGAGTGATCATTATCCTCCATATCTTGTCTATACTGTTATTCATTTTCAGTTAATTTTCGATTTATGAGTTTGACTGTCCCTCTCGTATCTTTCGTCCCTCTTTTATTTAGTATTTTGGTATAGAACAAGTCATGTCAAGTTCTGTATGTCTCATTGGCAAGCATACCACATTCTTTATTTCATACAGAAACTCAAAATTTATTTGGAGCAGTTTAAAGACAGACGGAGACGAAGCTTTTCAAACTGATGAAGAAAATAATACATCAAACAACAATAACAAACGATTAATCAAATTACCCCGAACAATACGGACATTGTAGAAATTATGGCATGTGATTATCTTGTGATAAGTCAACGAAATAGTCTTCAATTTTTCGCAGAAAAAAGGAAAGGAAACGTGAGTACAAAAACAATTTTCCCATAACGCGATCCCTGCACAATGTTCATAAGAGACCAATAAGCAAACATGAACAACATGAAAGATAACAAAACACTAAAGCAATTAAGTGGAAAAAGAAGATGTGTAAAGTTGTTGCTTGAAGTGGTGAATATACACCAAAACTTGAAATTTAACATATTTCCATTTTAGTCGAAACAGGTAAACAAGTAATCAGGTATGAACAATATAATATTAAGCAAACAAACGACATCCAATAAATTGCAAGCTCGTCAATAATACGTATTAGGATACACAACTGGTAATAATCAAACTTGAAATTAGACCACCATCCTTTGAAAATATATACTTAAAAAAAGTATAAAGTGAGTTGTACTATGTTGAACTGTTTTGTTGTTTATTCGAAAACAACTTGCATATGAATGTTGACATTGCTAATGCTTGCAAGAATAGTATTTTATTGATATTTTGTTTTAGAGGGCCTGGTCTTCACATTAATAACTGAATTATGAAATGTCCCCTTTGTAATCGGATTTCATATAATGTACATCAGTAATTTGTCATGTCAATAATGTAGCATTAAATAATGCTAAGCAAATAATTGAAATGAAAGGGAAAAAAATTGCAGACCGGCTGCACCCTACATAAAGTACATAAGTAAATGTAGCAGTCGTAAATTCGTGGAAATTTCGCTACGTTGCTCACAACAAGTTAGAAAAATGAAGAACTGGACTTTGGTTATTTTTATGGTATCATTACTTTTCCCAAAGTACGGTAAGCATAGGAAAGCTTCAGAGCATATCTTTAATGTAATTGAAACGGAGATCTGACTTTCAATTTCTTCCTAAAGGAAATCTCTTTTTGTTTGCACTTCAAACACTACACTATGCAATTTTGTTGATGACAATACACTCTAATACTCATATTTCAAAAAGATTTAAGCATTAAAATGAAACAGTAGAGCAAAGATTTGGTGATTTTTCGTGCAACTAATTGAAAGTGATTCTAGGCAAGCTTTAGGGGGGGGGGGGGGGGGGCAAAGGATAAAATTTCATTATAGATTTAACAGGAAATAATATCAAATGTGAAGATCAAGTACAGATATTATGTGTTATCTATAATTAAATTTGCATATTGCTGATATATGTATTAATAAAAATACTAAATGCAGTTAAATATTCAAATGTTCAAAAAGCTTTTGAAATTATTTATCGTATTCAGAAAATTAACTATTTATCACTCACTTATATCATCAATTTTTTACTTCTGTTCTCTATCATGGCACTGATTTTAGTAGTCAAGCCAACACAAATAACTTACGAAAGAAATACAGAAAATACCTCAAAGATTTATCTATAATAACCATACTAGTACATGCGATGAGTTTTAATAATATTTACACTTCCGACTTTAAAAGTTAAAAGACTCAGTACAATGTCAATTGAGGTGAATACAATCTCAAATAAAAACTTACCTGATATTATTTAAATCAAAGATACTAACTATTATTGTAGATACCAGATCACAGGAACCGGAGCAGCATGAACAACAAGGTATCTATAACTATTGAACAGCGGTATACTACTATTGCCCTTAAGTAAGAACTTTTTTTAAGAAGTTTTCTACACTCAAATTATCTGTGTTTTAAATATTTTTAGTACTTTAGAGTACGTTGAACTCTATCAAATGAATGATATGTATTTATGGACGTATGTTTTTTTTTGTTTTTTTTCTAAAAGTGTATATGTTTTATCTACATGTATGTGTAGTGTCGCTCTATCAAGATTATGTTGTACTGTTACATCCATTAGCCCTCTCTTTTTCTGCAAACAATAGTACGTGTCAAAGGGAACATATTATTGGATATATGTTACATCTAGGTTTTAAAAAGACCCATTACAAAAAATATTCGATATTCCAAAAAGGTAAGGGGAAATAAAATGAAACCTGTTTTCTTTCAGTACGGTTCCCAAGTAGGCGTAATTGAACGAAAAAACTAAATTACTTTGTGCTTTGGAAATATAATCAATCTAGTTTGTCTCTGCATATTAAGACATGATTTTCCTAATTATACTGCTGCTCTGATATGAGGGGATGAATTGGTTAACGTCTGTCTGTTTGCCACATTTTCTCAAAAACTTTAAATCAGAGCTTTCTGAAATTTGATATCAACATTCATGTGATCATGATATAATATGAGATCGTGCTGTTATATCCATGATTAATCATCCCTCTGTTGGTTTTTTCATATAATCAAATCAAATGTATGATTAGTGAACTATAAATCACAGTTCATTTAAGAAAAGAATTGATAACAGCTTTCATATAAATAGAAAATTTCAATTTAAGTAATATTGCCATTGTCAAAAGTAAGGAAAATTTCTCACCCACTCTTTAAGAACTTCTTCTTTATTTTGTCTTTAAAAGCGTATTACAAAGTATTAAACTAGGTTATTGATTAGTCATTCATCAAGCAGCATTGATAAGTTATTTTGGTCTGCACAGAAACACCTCTGTTTTCTTTAAATGAAATCAAATTGAAAATGGAAATGGGGAATGTGTCCAAGAGACAACAACCCGATCATAGAACAGACAACAGCAGAAGGACACCAAATGGTCTTCAAAGCAGCGAGAAACTCCCGCACCTGAAGGCGTCCTTCATCTTATACTCCAAATTATACACAACAAACTAACATTAAAAATCATAAATGCTATTTTCATGATATCTTGTTTTCCCCTTTATTTGCCTTTGAAATTTGTGTAACAGTCTTATATTTTGGAAGACTTGTTGATATGCTAGCTTTTTCTGTCTTATTGAAACTTGAAATTGTCAGTTTCAGGTAATGTTTACATGCAACAAAAGTGTGGAAGGTCATACAGCTCAAGTAGTGTCCCAGCCATTACAGATAGAGTTTTCAAGACTAAGAATGAAATAGAATGTTGTCACCTATGTTTGATACTTGATCCTTGTTACTCGTTTATCTGGAACGGCTTTTCGCATAAATGTCACATTCGTTCTTCTTCGTTAGATGGAATTTTCACAGACCAGACAGTACAAACAGTGGGATATGTTGTCGGACAATATAGTGAAGGTATATATTTGGTGTTTTACACGTGTAGGAAGAAAGTAAGGCATTCAATTTTCTTGTCATGTGTTATCACTAGGATGGTTGATGGCCTGTCATTAAACATGTTATCAACATGTATTGACTGCTTGTTGTTTGCAAAATGTTCAAAGGAATATTTAGGATGGGAACAAATTAACAATAATCACATAGGTATGGTATTGAATATGCAAACTGGGTCGACTGATGACCAGAATTAGTTTTAAACAATCAAATTCGGCCGTCACAAATTGAAACAAGCTAAGACCAACCATATTGGTACAGTTCATTAGACTATCATGTAATGAAATGGAATTAGAGGAATTGAAAAAAGCTACTTGAACAATTTCTTTTAGGCAAAACTTAAATGTTCTATTTCATACTTCCTATCGTTTATCCGAACATTATTTTCGTTTGTTCGGAAGAACTTTCAAAGAATATGTGAATTTATTACGATGACTTTAGTAGTTTCCCTTTTTTTGGTTACGATTATAGGTAAATCAGGACAACAGTCATCTACCGCTGGTCAATGGTCGTTACTCGATTAAGCGTAGACAAATTCGGGTCAGAAACCAAAACTGAGGAAAACACATCAACTATAAGAGGAAACAACAGAACAACAGAAACACAAAACTGCTACAAAACCTACGCCAACATGCATAGAAACATACAGAGAAACAGACTATTAAATAACAACTACCATATTCCTAAATTGGAACAGGATATTTAAAAAAAAAACAATCATGAGTAAAGTTCAAATATCCGGTCAATTTAGGCTCACATTTTTTTAGCAACTTTTAGCAGTAATGCGAAAGGACATTTATGCTCCACCCACTATGAACATTTAAGCTGTATTTTTTTTAATACTTGAACTAAATTACGAGACGTTTGAGCGTTTTAAAGGAGGTACTGGTAATTGGCCTGCAACAAGAGAAAAAGACCACTATTGCACTATGCTTTCAAAAAAAGAATTAGAATTAAGTCACCATAACACAAAATGTAAAGATTTATTGAGCCAAATTCAAAGATCAAAATGATCAAAATTATTATTTTCTCTTTTTGTAACTATGCCACAATTGAAAGCTAGTTACAACATTGCGAAAGATAAACAAAGTGTTATACTGTCCTGAAAAGTACTTGTATATGAGAAGAAGGAATTGAGGTTGATATTTATTAAGCGTTTTATAAATATGCAAAGTTTGAACTTGCCAATCAATTATAAAGCTTCATGTAACTACTATGCAAAATTTAAACTTGTAAATCTCTTTTAGAGCTAGATGTACAATGTGCTGGAAGTGGTTATGAGTGGTACCCAGATGACAACTTTTGCTTCCAACTGTACACCACAACATTGATGTCACAAAGTGAAGCTATGGCAGACTGTTTATCAAAAGGTCAACGGCTGGTCAGAGTTGATACGACAAGAAAACATAAACTATTGGTGGAGGGTATTCAGCAGCTAAGCATGGGTAAAACATCATGTATTTGATTTCTTTATTCTTCTCATTTCTTCCCCTAATTGCCCTCTATATTTCCTTAGTTTCAAAAAGTTCCGTTTTTCATATACATAAATTAAAATGTGAGTTTTGTCAATGAATCAGCAACCCAACACCACAAAAAACTATTCACATGTGACGTCAACATACAGTCTCAAACAATTGACTTTTTTTTTACTTCTCATTTTAGCTTTTAATGGATTCTGGATTGATGGATCGGATGAAATCACAAAAAATAATTGGCTGTTTGTTGATGGTACTCCAATCACTGAATTTCATTGGGGTGCTGGAGAACCAGCTGCTATTGGAAAAGAAGATTGTCTGATCATGGGATCTATAGTCGACTACGACTGGAATAACCTGGCTTGTAGTCAAATGAGAGAATACATCTGTGAAATTGTTTAATGTATTCCGTCGTAAATCACAAATATTTGTAGCAATACCACGGTATTAAGCCCAATTTATTAAATGAACACCAATGAATAAAGGCATTTGAGCATCGTTATTCATGGATATCGACAGACATTCGTATTATACTATTAACTACTTTTTGCAGAAATGAAGAGTTATTTCCTGTTTGAGAATACGGAGAGGCGCCAGAATATATCTATGTAATTGAAATAAAAAGATCCTGGAAAATGTAATTGTTTCGATAATAGAGTATTTGGACCATACGCTTATAGTCGGGGTAATGAATAGTTTCTTTTGCAGGTGTTCCTAACAAGTTCCATGAATTTAGAGTTCCTAACTATTCATTGCGTCTCAAACCGCCAGAATATTTTTACTACATCATGAGCGCATGACTGAAATGTAGTGATTAGTGTTGTTCTTTTGACTAAAATAATGACTTTTGGCATAGACCTTAATTCTAAATTTTAGATAGAATTAGTTATCAAAAGTACCAGGATTATAATTTTATACGCCAGACGCGCGTTTCGTCTACATAAGACTCATCAGTGAAAAAATATCAAATACATGTAGAAAAGACAAGACACTTACTAGACTACGGTGTTTGTTTCATTATTGTTTTAAATTGTCATTCAACAGACATTGTTGGTTAAGATACTATATTTCTGGAAAGCCTAAATTCAGACAACAGAACTACTTCCTTGTGAATTATCATTAATTTTCTAGGTAAAATTCCAAATTACAGGATCGAATTGAGAACAAGACGACTTTAAACTTGTACTTGTTATGTATTGGAACTCAACCGTTAAATGACCGTTGATAGGATACCATATATGAATATTAAACATTACAATTGTTGATGGAATTTTTACTAAATGAAAAGGAACAGTTGTATTGTATTCTCTTTGTAAACATGTAACAAAAGATAATACATTCACAAGTTTTCCGGACTATTTCTTGAACGTTGAGTTGGTGAATATAGCAGATAAAAGGGAACCACGATTTGGAACACTGAGACCGATTTCTTGAAACGTCATTTTGCTTAAACTACAGTGTCTAGAATTTACTTTATATATTTCAACACTGTTAGGTGTTATCTGCTTTGAAAATAATTGTGATTAAAAAGTCTTGAAAAACTGCTAACTTTTAACTTTTAAAACTCAAACATACATTTTTTTCTGGTTTTATGGCTAGCAAACAAACCTCCCATTTATATGGCAATATTTAAAAAAAACATCGCTAAAATGACAACGATATGTGACAGGAATATAGCACAAACAAACGCAAGAAAACCGTAAAATTACAACGATAATCTTCCATTACCGACAAGCAGGATAAACAAACAGCGACGAATTTCTGTAACGAATATATGATCTTCGAATTCATACAACTATTTTCAAAATATTATTCCAAACAATTATTATGATTATGACGGTATCGATGGCTGTTTATATAAATGCTGTGACGACGTCATAATTATTTTGACTAACACACTGAATGATAAGATGTTTGCCTAAAACAATCCAAATGTGAAAAGTCATACTGATCCCAATTTAAACGCAAAAAATATTTACAGGTAAATTAATTTTGTGAAAAATATTCTTTTCAATATCTTTAAAACTACACATAACTATGGAACAAAAGCTAAACAAAGTTTGAAATGTAGATATTGTTTCATACACTCTATTTCCAATTATAAGAAAGCAAAGCCCAAGTCACTTTGCAGCATATACTGTGTTACAACCTTATATAAACCCACTGGTGAAGCCTTCGACAAACTCACGAAAGATATACATAATTATTGTTATTGGTATTACCGTTTATCAACTTCAACAGCAACATCATCGGCTTTCCGAATTTTTACGAAGTGCCGCGTTCCTTGTTTGCAAGTTTGTCGTTCATTTTCTAATCATTGCACTGTACATGTTTATGTTTAAAATTAAAAAGATAAATAAAGACAACAGTAGTATACCGTTGTTCAAAATTCATCCATTGTTTGAGAAATCAAATCCGGGTTACAAAGAAAAACCAAGGAAAACAACGGAACAACAGAAACACTGAAGTGCAATAAAAACAAACGCCAACATATATAGACACACTATTTGGTAACTCCTACTGATATGGCAATGCTAAGCCTCCCTCATGGGAGTCTTGATTCAGTCCTTATCCGGAATTGTCTAAGTATATTATACTTATGTTTAATCCAACATGTTCTCCTTAAGAAAATGCCTGGACCAAGTCATGAATATGACAATTGTTGTCCTATCGTTTGATGTGTTTCAGTTTTTGATTTTGCCATTTGATTAAGGTCTTTCCGTTTTTAATTTTCCTTTGAGTTCAGTTTTTTCGGGATACCGGTATTAATTTATACATCAAAATCAGGCATTGTGATACTGATTGGAAATAATATAAAGTCATATATAGTATTTTCCAGGTTACTGTCACCTTGTTCACTGTAAAGTAAAAACCCTATTTTTTTTTTGTTTTAATCCATGTTCTACATATTGGCCATTGTATTTGATTGCAGTCTTTCAATTTCTTACAAGTTGACAAAGTTTAATCAATTATATAATACAATCGAGATAAGGTTAGTGTGTCCTATTGCAAAAGGATAATAATTTATAGGTCACTCTATACCGTCTTATCAAATTCACAACAAAGGCACCATTGGTATAAATAATGAACCGATTACAGTTTATTAAATTATTATTTCAATGTGTCTTCGTTTTCAACTGCATGCTATTATATGGGTTTCTCATGAGAAATAACCCAAAACAAGATAAAGCATTGCATGCTAGAAAAACAGCTACCAATGTTTGTTATTTACCAGCGGACAAAACCAAAAGAGCAAGAATTGAAGATTTAATGTGGATGGTGAGTATACATTTTCTACCAGGTCAAAAAGGTTAAGCATACAATCGTTCTTGGTGATTGAGTTCTTTCTTTATTCCAAATAACAGGTTTAATGTAAAAAAAAATCACGTTTTAATAAGGCCAATATAAAAGGGATTGTTTAAGTCAAAATTTCTTGAAGTTCACAGAAATTTAAGTGTGATGTTCTCATATTTATGACTTGTTCTTGCTGATTTGGATGGCAAATGCTTGATGTTTATTCAAACCGAAACGCATTACTGCCTTTTTAAACGTGCAAATTGTCAGTGCTATAAAAATTCACCGTATTTGCTAAAAGTAATATAAGAAATATGGTGTAGTATTTCAAAACCTTTGAACGGTTTTGAATAATAATTTTATAATACTATATTTATCAGGACTACAATTTTTTGGAATTACTAGGCTTCGCCTCATTTTTGTAGTACTATAAATGTATATACATATATATCGTATTTCTGTTTTCTTCTAATCAAATAAGAAATCTTCAAGAAAGTAATACAGTTTAAATTTACTCAACTGACAAAATCTGTTTTTTTTTACCTGAAATGTATTAATGTGTTAAAAGCCGTATGGTGACCTATGTTTGTTAAATTGTACTTGTTACTTTATTGGCAATCATACATTCAAATGGTCTTAATGTTTATATACATTAAAAGGTCAAAACTGCTACTAACAACTTACCTCAAATCATTGACAAACCCATTACTGTAAAAAAAAAGTCATTGACAAATCCATTACTATAAAATAAGTCATTGACAAATCAATTACTATAAAATAAGTCATTGACAAACCCATTACTGTAAAAAAAGGTCATTGACAAATCTATTACTATAAAATAAGTCATTTACAAATACATTTCTGTAAAATAAGTCATTGAAAAACCCATTTCTGTAAAATAAGTCATTGGAAAATCATTTTTTGTAAAATAAGTCTTTGACAAACCAATTTCTGTAAAATAAGTCATTGACAAATCTATTACTGTAAATAAGTCATTTACAAATCCATTACTGTAAAAAAGTCATTGAGATATCCATTTCTATGAAATAAGTCATTGACAAATATATTACTATAAAATAAGTCATTGACAAATCCATTACTGTAAATAAGTCATTGGCAAATCCATTATTGTAAAATAAGTCATTGAGAAATCCATTACTATGAAATAAGTCATTGACAAATTCATTACTATCAAATAAGTCATTGACAAATTCATTACTGTAAAATAAGGTCATTGACAAATGCATTACTGTAAAATAATGGTACTGAATTAATACAATTATTTCGAAGAACTAGAAAGGTACTTTATCATTTAGGTATCTGTTCGGTAACTCAAAGATATAAACAAGTACATGCAAATTAAAGAAACTGTGTTATGATACAAAATGAAATTTCTTTTAAGGCGGCACCTAAGTATGACAACAGTTACAGGAATCCATGCTTCTATGAAACTTGTAAAACCAACGAAACAAGAACAAAGTTTCGGTGTATGCCGTACTTCCATTTATTGGGAGTAGATAAATGTGGGTCAACGGATCTGTTCCTTCGTCTGTTGGAACATCCACATATATTAGGCAATGATGGATCCCTCAACAAAGAGACAATGTGGTGGTCATGGAGACGATATGGTAATAGTGTACGAAAAAAAATATATTCAGTTAAATTTAAATAAAATGTCAAGTATAATTATATATCTATACATGTATATAAGATATTAAATTGGGGTGTTCAGGGAGCATAAGTATCATATTGCTCTCAATTAAATACTAGTCGATCAAAGGGTAAACAAATACCCTAATACATGAGCCTCAATACATTTAATTCAATAGAAAGTTCACAAGCTATTTCATTAGCCTCGTATGATACATTTTTGTTAATTGATTTTTTTTAATGATTTCTTTGAAAGTATTATCATGCAAATATTTCATACAATGCAAGAAACTGTAAATAGTTCTGTGTTAAATTGTAATAATTTCTATCAAATCGAATAACAAATACAATTTCAGGACTATTTTTAAAAGTACATGTTTTATATGAAAAAATGCTTTCAACGTTTTCGTGTGCATTTGTGCTTATACGAAAATTATAGGGATTGATGGTAATCTTTTTATTTCATTTTTGCTTTTACTATATTGTATGTGCAGGTTTATGGTTAAGCCGGTACCAACACCCACGTGAATCCTTCGGCGATTATCTGAATTACTTTGATGGTGCTGCGGCAAATATTTCAAGCAACAATAAGCTAGTTACAGGTATAGTTCATTAAACTTGTTTACATTAAGGTAGTTGTCTTTTTTCACTAAGACTATTATACAAACCATTACTAGTATGAGCGTCTAAGGTTTTGTTAGTTAACTGGTAAATTTTATAAATGATTTTTTTTAAACCATATAAATATTTATTTTCAATATAGGTGATGGGACGCCTATGGATTTTTGGGATTTCACAGGATGGAAGAACATTAAACAAAACCATCGGTTAAACCATCCTAAAATATTGACAACTCACTTAATGCATCATATGAATCCAAAAGCAAAACTGATTATTATAGTCAGAGATCCAACCAATAGGTATGTATATAAACTCATCATAGATACCAGGATTACAATTTTATATTTCCGCCAGACGCGCGTTTCATCTACATAAGACTCATCAGTGACGCTCGAATCAAAAAAATGTTTAAAGGCCAAATAAAGTACGAAGTTGAAGAGCATTGAGGATCACAAGTTTATGCATTTTGTAAAGATGTGATCTTGTGGTTGCATATAAAAATACCATTTATAAGGTTTAAAAGATAAAGCAGTAGAAACACGAATACAAATAAAACAGAAACCGATTTCAATTCCTCAATGGAATTGTTAGAAATAACAACTTCAACTATTTCTACATATTTTGTACATGATCTCTTGCTTTCAAATTCTAAGGTTTGACAATTCCATGTGAAGGAAAATCCAGATAAGCGCTTCGGACACACTAAAGGAGTAGGTCCTCAAATTGAATGTTCTTCTGACGAAAGATTTTGACCACTTTTTAAACACTTAAGTGTCTATTTCATTTGAATCAATTAGTTCATGTGAAAGATTTTAACTGATGTAAGCATTAAAAACGATCCGATTCAAGCTCAAATATGAAAAATATACCAAATATGCCGAAAAATGCCACTTTTTAGATGTTTTTTGTCAAAAATGAAAGTGGCCGCATCCGTGTTCATCCTCAACCTTTATATATGTGATGTATTATCATCAAATACGACTTACATTTTAATATTAAGGATGAACACGAATGCGGCCACTTTCGTTTCACACGAAAACCGTCTAAAATTTAACTAAAATGCTAGGATTGTGAAGATGTCAGTAATTTAGCATGACTTAACGGTGTTAGTACCCGAGATATGTGCATTGCATTGTCAAAAACAGACCATATTTATGTAGCAGAAGCATTCTACTGTCCAATGATTAACTAAAATTTTACATTTTGACAATTTTATTAAACTGCTATATTTTGGGGCCAAAAAGGGGTCTAACTGAACCTACTCCTTTAAAAATAAAGTATTATTTTCACGTGCATTATGTGATAATATGAATTATGAGTATTGCTGCTTACAAAGAAAAAAAAGCGTCTGCATTCAAAGGTAATAATCTTAAATTTCGAAATAAATATAAACATTGAAAATCTTTTAAAGGACAAACACATCAACTAGTATCATATTTTTCATTACAGATTGTATTCTGATTACATGTTCCTAAAACTTGGACAGACAAGAACAAGTAAAGGATTCCATGATGCTGTTCACTTTTCTATCACTTTTCTCAAGTATTGTATGAAAAAAAGAACACTGGAATCTTGTCTGTATGATAGGAAACATATTGCCATGTATAAGGTAACATAGAAATTCCATCTTTCGATAAAGTAAATAATTTTTTTCCTTGGTCTGTCTTTAAATTTGTGTTTAATGTTTTTTGGTATTTTGAAGGTTTTACCATGTAGATTATATTAAATGTAATATAATCTCATCTGTTTACTATTTCATATATCATTTTGCAACCTCTGCTTTGTATTCTGGTCTGCCATTTGCTTTGTCTACATGCCTTTTTATGTTTCTTTGTTACATGTATGACGTGGCTCTGTACTTATACATCCTTGTGGTATTGTGCTATGGTATATTTTTTATCCTTGTCTTTCATTTTTGCTAACATACTTTGTCTTGATGCCTTTTTGTACTTCTTTGTTACATATTGGTTTGTTTTTATAGTGATTCTGATTATAACACAATGTTGACTGCAGTAACCCTATTCTTGACATATTCACCAATTATGTCTGTTTGTTTTGTTCACACATTGTTGTCAATGTAATGGAATTTTATACGACTATCATACAAGTGAGAGGTTTATCTAGCTGTTAAACCAGGTTTAATACAACATTTTCTAAATAAAAAATGCCTGTACCAAATCAGGAATGACAGTTGTTATCCATTCATTTGATGTGTTAGAGCTTTTGATTTTGCCATTTGATTAGGAGCTTTCCGTTTTGAATTTTCCTCGAGTTCAGTATTTTTGTGATTTTACTTTTTATTTATTTGCAAGCTTTATGTCATTTTGACAGAATAAAAATAAATCTTTTTTCTGAATTCATATTTCATTTAAATTTATCAGTTTCAATTTGTATCAACTCTTATTTTATTCACAATCTAAAAATTGATATATACCATCTTTTTTATATAAATCATCCAACAAACTACTTAGTACTATTAACTATGTGTTATTCTCAATGTGATATGCAGACATCATTTCTGGTATTTTCAGGCAAGAATACATGTAGGATTCTATGCTGTCTACCTCAAGGAATGGTTGAAAGTATTCCCTAAAGAACAAATCTTGGTACTTAAGACTGAAGATTATGCAGAAAATATAAAAGGAACATTAAAACAGATTTTCAAGTTCCTGCAACTAGGTAAATATTTGTTAGCAATTAGTAATACCAGTAGTCTAAATGGAATGATAAAATTAATATTGATATTAAAAGACCCTATATCAACTGTTGATGTCAAAATACCCTGAGCCCTAAGTCATGTACCTCTTTAATAAGCATCTTACTTTCACTAATTGCTATGTGTCTATCTCAGTATATAAATCCGAGAACACTAAAGTTATGGTAAAACCTGTGTAAAATAACCATGCTGAGTGAAGCAGTCATTGTCTTTGTCCTTCATAATCATTCTGCTTTTAAACAAATACCACACATATCTAAATACAGCATCTTAAATTGAGCACAAATTTATGTATATATTCATCTTTATTCTACTAGTTATCCTAATTAAGACAAATTTGAAAGCAATACATGTCAATTAAATGGAATGTAATTTTTCAGAAGAACAATCTGAAATTGATCTAGACAGAATAGTCAAAATAGAAAAAGCTCATAAAACAACGCTCAAGAAAAAACAGGGACCAATGCATAAAAGAACAAAAGATTTACTCAACAAGTTTTACAAGCCTTACAATGAAGATCTGGCACTTTTACTGAATGACTCCAGATTTATGTGGGACGCCTGATGAACAAGAACTGGACAAATGACAGTGCAACACATTTATAAAGGCCACTCCTGATTTATGTTAACAAATAAAAGTCCTTCCATGAAGGGCGAATAATAGTGGAATTTGATCCTAACCCTTAATCTGGGGCAGTGCAAGAGGTTCATAAACCTAATTAAATGATCATGCTCCTGTATTACCAAATACAAAAATAAAGTAAGATTATATGTCTTGAAATGCTTTTATTGTTCATTTAAATGCCTTCTTTCAAATAATCAACAATGTTAGTGTTAAAGTACAAATATTCATAATATCAGTGATACTACATGTACATATAATTGCCATATTATACAAGGTTATGGAAATAGAACTTTGTAGTAAGCCGTCAATGTTTTACTAAAGTCAAGTAGTTACTTTATGTCTTCTATGGAAAACAATAATTTGTGTTGCTACTTAGTATGCTGTCAAATACCCAGACATGACTGAAATTTGGAATGTACTCACTGAATATGTGCATTTTAAATTGGTTTAGAGAGACATAATTTTAAACATGTTATTATGACTTATATTTTTAAACATTAACATAATATTCTATTGAAAACAATGATTTTATGGCAAACACATTACATTATACAACTGCTCAATTTGTTACAAGAATTGACTAGTAAGAAAAATGCAAATTAAAGATATGTGGCTAGCTTCAAAGCAACAGCAATAATATCTATACTTTTTATCAAGCATTACAAGTTTTAAAACATGATAAATGTTGAATAGCTAACACCATTTATTTGCAAAATACACATCAAATCTTATAATTACATGTTGTAAAATGAATAAATACATTTAATTTATATTGTTTTAGTTAACTTCAATACTTAAACGTTTACTCTTTCATTCTTATATTGCGATTAAATTACAATAAAAGTGAAAATTTCATTCTCTTATGGTTGGGGCCTGTTATCTATTTCTCGCATGAATAGATAATTCTCGTATCACACTGTCCGGAGTGTGATACGAAAAAGTGATACGAAAAATGCGTTAATTTGATTGGCCAACGAAACCTCCTGAAACGATATTGCGGCATTTTCATTGGCTATTCTTTAGGTCATTGTTGACAGTTAAAGGTCACAATGATGTACATTTCCTCCATTGCAACGGAGATAAGCGATTTCTTCAATAATATAGAAAATACGCACACTTTTCATCTTTTTATATATTCTTATTCAAATATTATTACATTCTGAAGCGTACAAAATGTTTAAAAAAGTCTTATGTTGAAGATTGACGACGAACAGGACATATGACGTCACAATGCAGTTATGTTCAAGCGACTGGGTCGACGTTTCGCGGATTTTTTTTATTAAGCACAAAAAGCATGTTTACCATAAGAGAAATAGGTTTCACAACTCGGGAGAATTAGATATCGTTTGATATCAACTCTCTTTATTTAATTTAAATAGTAATAACAAACTCGCCACAGGCTCGTTTATTATTATATTGAAATTAAATAACTCGAGTTGATATCAAGCGATATCTAATTCTCACTCGTTATGAAACCTATAATTATTCATCTATATGAAACTAAATTTGGTGATATGTATGTGATCTCTTACAGTATTTCTGCAGTAGAAGTATATGCTGAAATTATTTTATTTTGTTCTGCAAGGCTTTAAACAATACCATAGTCACAAAAACATATGTTAACACTATTAATTATCAAAATAGCAGCAAACATTTCATGTATTTCACCCCCATAGTGCAGTCAGTTATCAAACCTGATCTCAGTCTTTATTTGAGCCTAAAGCCAAATCATTGAGTGTGAAGACAAAGGTAATATCTTTGGTTATCTTGCTTGTAAGCTGAACCTTGAAGTTATTATTAGCTCAGGTATACTATCCTCCTTTCAATATAGCATAATCCAACAGACAGATAGATTGGTTACCTATCCGACTAATTTACTCTTATAGAAAAATAGCTTACCGAACCTAACAATGACTCCACGGTTCAGCTAGCAAGCAAGCTAACCAAATATATTACCTTTGTCTACACATTCACTGAAGTCGGCTCTAAGTTATTTAGGCACAATAGATAAATGAATGTATTGACTAACTAAGCCCTGGAAATTTTCTAGAAATAAAAAAAAAAACTTAGGAAATTCTTATAACAGTTTTATAATCTTCAGGATACAGAAATGTCAGCAATCTTCAAACTTTGAAACTAATTATTTTTCAATTACTTTTGCTGATTTACCATAATAACAATTTTTCCATCTTTCATTACTTATATCGCACAGTACCACATACTTATTCCAAGCCTCGTGTTGTAACCATGAAATGATATCTCTGATGACCTTTATGTGTACTCTTAGAACTGTTTCTGCTATGGATGTATTTCTTTTTAACAATTTAAAGCCTGATATATTATAAGTGTATATATATAGAAAAAATTATATAAACAATTGTATACAGAATTAAAAAAAATATTCCATGTAAAATTTTCATATCAATAACATTTATTCTTTCTTTTCTTCTTTTTTCCTCTTAGGTTTAAATATTTTAGAAATTATGATAAATAATATAGGAACTAAATGTCCTATAAAAAAGATAGATTGCCAATAAGCTAAAGTTAAGTCAAGTTTAAGTAACAAAAATCCCATACACATGTAATCAAAACCTCTCATTTTAAAAAACAAACAAGCCCAGTCAAACCAATATTGCATATTTTCAGAACTGTTTTTACGGAATGTTGAAATCATGGCATCTTCTGCAAACACTATTATGGGAACTAACATGAAACTGAGGTAATACCCAGGATGTATACCATGCCAAAAGGCACTCACTGCCATTGTTATTGCAACTCTGAAATAGAAAAAAAATCATAGTAGATCAGAATAAATCAAGTGAATTCAAAAAGTGCATACTCCATTCTTTCTATCTCACATAAAAGCATTTCTATTCATCTAAAAGTACTCTCGAAGATACAAATGTTTTTATTATTGTTAAAAATGTGAATGTAGAGTTTGCAAGGCCGTAGCGCATGTCCTTTTAAAATGAGGCATTCTGCCGAGCGGAGCGAGGCGAAAAATTTTTGAGCCCTTTTTTTTTAGGGGGGTTCGGATGCATGAAACGGAAGAAGCTTATTTCAGCATTACTATCTATAATAAAAAAAAAAATATAACGGAAATGTGGATTTTTTTTATTAGCTAGCCTAGTAAGTAACAAAACGAGTTTCAATATTAAAGTTAATCTCTGTTGGCCAACCAAAACTTTACGATTCTCCTGTGATTTGTACTATTAAAAAGCTTCAACACACCTTCTGATGTATATACATATATATTTATCTCCAACAGCAAGTTATAAGCTCCTAAAAGACGAGAACATATTATAAGCATCAATTAGGATACATTTATTATACATAATCATTAACCATAAGAATAGGTACAGAGAAGACTAGACCAACATTGTTACTAAACCAGATGTTTGACGTTCTAATGTCACAAGTGATCACAAGTTATCTGTAAAAATGTAAACATTCCCCATGGAAGACATGTCAACCTACCTGGACACATTATTCTACCAACTTTTAAGTCATTGGTCTGTCACCTACCGTTTCTGGGCTCGAACCCACGGCCTACCACAATAGAATCAATGGAACACGCTAGCATACAACCAGACAATGTTAATAATAATAATAGAAAAAAAGAAACACGAAAAAAATATTTTCAAACAATACCAAAAATATATTTCATACTTTTATTAAAGATAAATAAAAATCATGAATTGCCTTATACATTTAAGACTTCCTTATAAAGTTATTTATGAAAGCGGCGCTTCATGATTTTGTTCAGTAAATCAATTATAAATTATCATTATATTTTTTGGTCAATGAATTATTTTATCGATTTGCATTTGCATCATGTTTGTTGTTCAGTGTGTAAACATTGGTAGATTCAAAAATAAACCAAGAAAGTTATAAGGCAGCATACTCATGAGTTTCCCTTTTCATCTTTTTTCTCTTTAAAGAACCCGTCTTCAACCAGTTTTGTAACGACATAAATAAGATTTGTTTCAATTTTTGTATTTTGATTTGTAATCGGGACACTTATTTTTTTTTACCGTCACCGCTATGGTAAAATAATAATATTCAAAATCGCTGCTGCAGATTGGAAACACTGTATGAAGTGTGCCGGTAGATAGTTTGAAACTCGAAACTCGCATATTGATAATGTAAAATACATGAATTTAAAGAAAATTGACACTTCTAAAGTTTGATCGTCGTTTCAAAAGTGAGGCATTTGCCTCATTTGCCTCCATTACGCTACGGCCCTGGTTTGCAATAATAAAAACTTTCTTTCATAATTTCTATACCAATCTTTCTTCATAATATTTTTGCAATAACATTAGTTAAAATGAATGCATTAATTTCTCAAGTTTAACAGTAAATTCATTTTAAAACATTTTAGGTAAGTTGAGCTGAATGTTTAATTAATTGCTTGATTTAAAACATTTGTTTTTTCTTTTTATTTACATAAATATGACACATGAATCCATTTAAATTGGTAAAAGGCAATTAATCATTCTTATCCAGTAAATAATTTACCCGTAATTTTTTAGATGTTTTGGTATTCTTCGATGAACAAATGCTGCTAACCAGTACTGAACAGTCATATTCCAGCTACGTAACCCTTCTCTGGTTGTCCTTCCTAATTCACAGCCATAAATACTTAAATTATACACTGTCTGGTAATCATACTTCTGGTCGGATTTAGATATCGATAAACTTAAAAAAAAAAAAAAAGGATTTATTGATGTTTGCTTTAAAACATTATGGGCAAATATTCAAATATGTATTTAAGGTCGTACCCAACACTTTCACTAAAATTAATTTGGCTCGTTTAATTTTAATAAAATTTTGTCAAAGTAAGTTCTTTAACAAAAATATAAAAATTTTAAATATTTTGAACCAACCGTTTTGTCAGAAAAATTACACTGGTTATATAACAATTTGACACCCACTAATTTTGATCGTTGAGAAGCTTAATATTCCTTTAACAACACAACGTAATTAAAACGTTTATCTAACTTTACAGAGTTATCTCCCTGTAGTGTTAGGTACCACCTTAAGACAAGGGTCAGTCACACAAAATAATTAATTCATAGATAAGTTATTATCTGTCATCATTTCTGTAAACAAAAAGTGGTGCCAGATAAGATGTATAAATAAATGTATGACTATTGATATTGATTATTGGTTGCTTCATGTCCAGTGTAAAATCTACTTGACCTGTATTTTATAGAATATGACATTTGGTTAAAATTTCAAAAGATTTTGTTCAATTGTACTATAATAACCACTAGGGAACCTTCAAATTTCTAATGTTAGGGTAATTTAGGGGAATAACTCTTGAATTGTAAATGTTAAAATCATCAAAACAGATTTTGATCAGTAATGTATGGTTCATAACAATGGTATTTGTAAAGACCAATATTTATATTGACATAATACTGTTCATATTATGTGCATATTACTAGTTTCATATTTAAATCTGCACTGATTTTTTTCAAGGTCATTCATCATTTGACCATAGTCTTTCTAAGGTCCTGACTCCCTCAGGTAAAAGTTGATTTTATACAAATTTGGCTATTCTTGTTAGGTTTGTTTGGGTCTTACAGTTCTTCATGTGTTCTTGTCTTGACTTTCAAATGTTTGTTTTTTAGCATTCCTGATGAAGGTTAAAAAGCCTCAGACATAAAAAAATCTATAAATACCTTTTGTCTAGACCTGAAAGATCAGTTGGACCCTGGCCATATTTTGCCTTTGCCTCTACAGGGTAGGCCCCTAATGAAGAAGTCATGCACATACTTTCTGAAACCAACCAGGCCATGTAAAGTCTAGTACGGAATATCATAAACATAGGCACCATATAAAATAATCGGAACCAAAATGGATGCTCAAAAAATTCTTCTGTTTCGACGTACTGAAATAAATTTAAAACAAAGCATCAAAATCCAGTATTTTTTTTTAACTCTGAAAGGACAAACTACACACCACCTTCATCTTTAAGAGATATGTGAAAAAGCCTTATTCAAATGTATCTGGTATAGAGTTACATTGAACTATTGATACCTGCCAACTGTCACTATTTGCGGGGATTTTCCCCCATGGACCCTCCCAAATGGAAATGAAAGAGCAATTGTGTCCACAATTTTAAGCAAAAAAACTGATTAACAATAGCTTAAGGCTTTTAAAAGTATGAAGAAGCCAAAAAACAACATTAAAATACATAAGAAGCCCCCATTCAAGGTTTTGTAAGACTATGAGAGTTATCATGCAGGTAAAACCCCCATGGGCATTTTGAAAAGTTGCCAGGTATGATGTCTATTTTTTAATATTTTTTAACAGACTTACATTCATTTATTTGAGTATCTAGCAAAGTTTTCAGCAAGTCACAAAATAAACAGATAATTAAGCTGTAATTACCTGTATACTGAAGAAATGGGACATTCCCAGAAATGTAACAGCTATCACAGGGATATACTTTAACCTCTCTATAACAAACTCTTTTACTGGTATGTTTGGAGAGTTCCTATTTTGTATGAAATCTTCATAAGTTCTGTACTTGTAATATGGACCTGAAATAACAAATTGTTTTTACCTTTATATCTGTGTACATAGACCCTATTACAAACTTTTGGTATGTCAGATTAATTAACAATCCCAAATCAAAATCTTCTGTACATGACAGCAGAAGTTCACTGCATTGCAATAGCAAAATAAAATGATGACAAAATTCTGATGTAAAAATAAAATTGAGAATGGAAACGGGGAATGTGTCAAAGAGACAACAACCCAACCGTAGAAAAAAACAACAGCAGGTCACCAACAGGTCTTCAATGTAGTGAGAAATTCCCTTACCCAGAGGCGTCCTTCAGCTGGCCCATATACAAATATATACTAGTTCAGTGATAATGAACGCCATACTAATTTCCAAATTGTACACAAGAAACTAAAATTAAAATAATACAAGACTAACAAAGGCCAGAGGCTCCTGACTTGGGACAATATTTGTTTAATAGCAATAAGGAACACAGATCATACTGTATTTATAGCAGGTAGCAGGGTGTGGTGCAACAACCTTAACATTTGTTTGAATATATCAGTAAACAGAGATGTGATAACTCAATATATCTACTGTATATATACTAGTATTCTGTTTTTTAGGGATTAATTAACACCACAAAACAGGTACATGTATCTCAAATTGTTTTGTACATGTATATAATAAGTTTTGTAAAATTGACCTTGATGTTTCTATTTTTTTTCTATTTCCAATGCATTCTTGGGGAGGGTTGGGATCCCGCTAACATGTTTAACCCCGCCAGATTATTTATGTATGTGCCTGTCCCAAGTCAGGAGCCTGTAATTCAGTGGTTGTTGTTTGTTTATGTGTTACATATTTGTTTTTTGTTCATTTTTTTACATAAATAAGGCCGTAAGTTTTCTCGTTTGAATTGTTTTACATTGTCTTATTGGGGCCTTTTATAGCTGACTATATGCGGTATGGGCTTTGCTCATTGTTGAAGGCCGAACAATCCTATAATTGTTAATGTTTGTGTCATTTTGGTCTTTTGTGGATAGTTGTCTCATTGGCAATCATACCACATCTTCTTTTTTATATTGTAGGAGAAAGCCATACTTTTTATACCAAATGAAAATCCTAAAACCCTCTGAACAAAAGCTTCACTTTTCTTGATCATTAAAGCGATATCAATTCCCACTGCATTTCAAATTTTTTGTATCTCAGTTTAAATAACATCTACATGTATTTTCAATCTGGAAGTTAATAATAAATCATTAACCAGTGTGCGATAAACTAAACTTTTTCAATAGACCCATATTGCTCCCACAATTTTTAAAGATTTATGGTGTCAGATCAGGACATATTTTGTAGACGCTTGTCTAGAGTTGACTTAAACAACAAGGATATAGATAACATAAATTGGTCAAAATTTTAAGGAAGTGTCCTAAATCTTTTTGACCCAATTGACTTGCTGCTTAAGATTTTAATCATAGTTGTTCAATAATTGAGTCTAGTATTTCAGGTGGTATAAAAAACAATTTGCTATATATCATAGTTAAAACAACACTTAAAGTTTCTGTTTGATTTTGTGTATGAAGTTCTGTTCTCGGCATAGCACATGATCTTCCTCTATATGTTTATGCCATTAATATTTAAAAGCCACTGATATTCCAGTGTAGTTCTCACAGCATGATTTCATATCAGCAGGTTAAGTTTGAGATTTCTTTGACTACTCCTAACGTACTTTGATATGGTATTGAGTTATTTTTTCTGGTGTTTTTCTCATCTTATATACCTTTATTACAGAGGGTTTTTTTTCCACACAGAGTTTCATTGCAAGTTATTTTAATAATGTAAATGGATCTTTTGTCCGCTGATTAAACTTCACAGGAAACAACTGATTTGTTTATTATGTTCACAACTGTTAGGACTCAGGTGATATAGACCATGATATATTGTATTATACAGGTCTATTGTTCTGACTGCATGTTAATCATAAGTTGTCATTTAGTTATTTTCATTGTTGGGTTATTGTCATTTATTCATTTATATTCTTTAAGGGAAACACAGTTTTGTGCAAACTATCCCCACTCTCTCTGTGTAGAAACTCTACCTACAGTTTACAGCTTGCAAGGACACAACATAAAACATTATACTGACCTGTAAACAGTCCTACATAACAATATGAGTACTGTAGTATATCTAATGATGATGGGTAAATACTTCTGTACTTTCTCTGTACTGACCTGTAAACAGTCCTACATAACAATATGAGTACTGTAGTATATCTAATGATGATGGGTAAATACTTCTGTACTTTCTCTGTACTGACCTGTAAACAGTCCTACATAACAATATGAGTACTGTAGTATATCTAATGATGATGGGTAAATACTTCTGTACTTTCTCTGTACTGACCTGTAAACAGTCCTACATAACAATATGAGTACTGTAGTATATCTAATGATGATGGGTAAATACTTCTGTACTTTCTCTGTACTGACCTGTAAACAGTCCTACATAACAATATGAGTACTGTAGTATATCTAATGATGATGGGTAAATACTTCTGTACTTTCTCTGAAGAGTTGATTCTTCCTCTTCTGGAGTATCACCCTTCTTAGACAACTCATGAGTATCATGTATCTCAAAACCTAAGGCAACCAGCTGAAATGAATAACATATTCTTAGTTCCCAAAACTGTAATTGCAGTCATAAATCTCACATTTTTGTTCTACCTTCAACCTGTTAAAAAATTACAACAAAAAAATGCATGCAATAATCATGATAATTTCTGAATTAAAAATATGTTATTTTGTCAAGAGCTTTATTTCCACATTGTGTCAAAAGCATGTCACCTGGAATGATATTTAAATGATAATGTTGTGTTTAGCATTGTACATGTATATGCAAAAAAAGTAGCCATGGTAAAAGAAATAGTGCACAACACAAAGTAGGTGCACATTTTCATGTTTTTGGTAGCAGTGGTCATATGAAAAAATCAGACATTATTTGAAACTAGAGGTCCATAGTATTTTTATGACTTTGTTTCATGTCAAATCAGTTGCAGCCAAGTGATGGCAACAGCTCATTATCGCCATTCATGACAAGTGCTACATGCAAAAACTTGGATAATAATCATTACCGTATCAATTATGCTTTTAGTGTTTTTATTTTGTGAATATACATGTAACTGTGTATTCTGAATTCCTGTGTGAAATTTGTGCCTAACATTTTGTTGTGCAACAACTTACCTTCAAGGTTAAAAATAACTGCAATGCATTGGACACTGGTGATGGCTTAGGTAAACCAAAATGATGACAAGTTCTAAAGAATACAAGGTACCCAAAACACCATATATATCCAAACAGCTGACATTTTCTGTAAAAACAAATGAATATGTTAGTTATAGTTCCAATTTGTAGATTAAAATTACTCCATCATGATTCATCCATGCATTATCCAAGAATGATGACATGAAACAACTGAGTACTCAAAACATGAGATGATGAGTAAAAATACTGAAATTTCTTACCTTCTGTAAAGCATATGATTGAATTTTGCAGTTTAAATTTTGTTAACATCAAAATCTTTAATGAACTGTACATTATCAACAAATAAGAGGTCAAGGTCACATGTACATGAAGCCTGTCAAATGGACATGTACTAAAAACAATCATTTTAAACATCTGATATAGCTGACATATTACTTTCATTATCTGTGAAACAAAACAAATCATAATTAGCATTAGCATTTTTTTATTAGAAATTGCTTCCTATTTATATTATATAAATGTATGTAGCAATAGCCTGACTTGGTACAGACTCCCAAAAGTGGATGTTGTTGGCAGAATGGATAACTATTTGTTTGATGTACAATAGCTGTTTTTTTCGAGACAAGCTGGGGCCATGGACGCTTATTTGATCATGGAAGTGCCAGTGGTGATTCTGTTACTAGTTTTAAGCTAGACTTTAAACGAAAAATCTGCAAAGTCAAGCTACCAACAGAACCAATATTTCCCTTCAGTCTACTTTATTTTCGTACACCTTATCGCTATTCCAGGCTGACAGAAGAATCTATACCACATCACCTTTTGACATCATACAACAATCACTTTTTCATTGTGGCGTCAGATATTGTGTATTATGATGTCAAAAATTAACAGGAACCTGTGACTGTCTGTGTGATGTCAAGTAATAGCGGACAAATAGCAATAACTACAATAAACAAGGAAATAAGCAGACAGCAAATATTATATATACTTTCTTCTCACTTCTACAATGTAGTACTAGAGTGGGGTGCTCATTTTCGCCACATCTTTTCATAATTTCTACAGTTTACATGTATGTTCAGGTATACATGTTTTTGAAGTATACTGATATTTCAATATGAAGATAACTTCAAATGCAAAATATTCTTAAGCTTGAAAGTGTGTTTGTTTGAATATAATCATCTGAAAAGTTAGATTAAAGGGTGTCTGACATTTCCTGATTTTTTGTCCATGGGGGACACATATTCGCCGTTTTTACACATCTATTTAAAACCAAATAACTGCAGCTTTAAACAACATTGATCAAATTATTTTCATTATAGATGAATAGCAGACATTTCAAAGGTGTAAAGAACTCAAATTTAGGGCACTCAGTCAAAGAATTACTTAGAAATACTTCTTTGACTTCGTGTTTTTTCTTCTGGAAATTGGCCTAAAATCGTTGTCTGTTTTACGGTCCATTTCAGTAGGTGCCTCAATTTTGTCTCAGTTTTAAAAAATAATCATATTTGTTATATAATATCATTTACCGGTATACGCAGTTATCTTCCATTTCAGCCACCCTTTGAAGTTTTTACACCTCAAAATCATAAAACGGCGAAATTGTGTCCCCGGCGAATATGGGCGCCTCACTCGACCATTTTTAATAATCAACTTATCCCTATTTGTGTATGACATCAAAAGTTCAAGCGGCCGGGTCAGCACAGATTAGCGATAACATGTATAACATATCTAGAGTACTTCATATCAGCTAACATTCATAGGTCTTGAATACGGTGCAGTCCGGTGTATCCGCGCACCTAAGACTTATGACTTCACTTCATTCAACTGATAAAACCAATAATTGGATAATTTTGTGTGAACACATTCATAACATACTTTAATTCATAAAATCTTCTGTTTGTATGGTTTCATCCTTTAGATTTTGTGTAATGTGTGTCCAAAATTAGGAAAACCCCTGTTCTGAGAGTTCCTCCAATGTCCGGTGATTTCGCGCATGTCTTCCAAAAATAGCTTATTTGAAATAAAGGAAAGATTTTATACTACGAAATATAGCTGAGATTGTACCAAACACACTTCCAAGGATGCAGAGCAAAAAATATTTCAATCTGATATTAATTTGACTTAAATAAAACAAAAATAATCTGATGATGTAATTTTTTTTAATGGAAATTGGCCAAATATGGTAAATCACGGGATTGCAGTTATTAATTAATTCTTGAACTTATCAATTTTATTCTTTTTTATCTCTTCGGAAGGCTTAAACAATAACAAGAACGATTTTGTATGCGTTACTGTGTTGATAGGACGAAATCAGCTAATGCGCGATATCACGGGCCGCGCGGACACTGGGGACTCCACTGTACATCTTATTGCTATTTGTCCGCCATTACTGGATATCACACAGGTTCCCGTAAAATTTTAACGTCACAATACAAAATATCTGACGCCACAAAGGAAAAGTGATTGTTGTATGCATCAAAAGTTCAAGCTGAAGCGGCCGGGTCAGCCGTGATTAGCGATAAGATGTATTTACATATATGAATGTATTGAATTTTGGAATAAATGGATCCAGAAACCCATATAAACACCCTTTTATATACCTTGGTCCACAGATTTTTATCAGTAGACAACTTCCGATTACCAATACCAGGGAGTGGTAAATATGTATGTGACAATTTACAACAGCAAGAATAGCGCCTGCTATACTACATATTAGTCTCTTTCTGTCTGGGTCTGTTATTTGTCTAACAAAAAGTCCAATGCCAAAAGACACAACCAGTATAATTCCATAAATCACGTCGTCCTGCATTTTCCAAAAACGCCTCCACACTGGAGATTAAAACTTCTAATTTAGAATAGTATTATCCGGAAGTAAGACAACTCGCCTCACAAGATATTCGCCCCATTTTGCCAAAAAATCAACACAAACTTATTTACCAAAATTTTCATCTCGATCCACTTATGAAAAAGGGTTACATTCCGTTAAGCTAACTCTGCCAACTCGCCGCATTTATGAAAGTAGTTAAAACCGGCACAGATGATGAATATATAATTAAAGTACGTGTATGTCAATGCCCAACTAAATACACTGAATACGCCGCAAACAAAAATGAAAATTTACAGCTGACTGCATTGTGTGGGTAAGTAAAGGTAATATTTTTGATTAGCTGAACCGTTACCAAAGATATTACCTTTACATACACAACCAAGGCTGTATAAATGTATATGACTATTGAAATCGAATGATGTTTTTCACTTTTCAAGTGAAATATGATGGTAGATACATTATTTATTATGAGGTGATTCAATTTATTAGGGAAGCTTATTTATTGCAAGAAATCTGTAAATT
Organism: Mytilus trossulus; assembly: GCF_036588685.1. Classification (NCBI taxonomy): domain Eukaryota; kingdom Metazoa; phylum Mollusca; class Bivalvia; order Mytilida; family Mytilidae; genus Mytilus; species Mytilus trossulus. The sequence continues at coordinate 54,711,546 of NC_086379.1, read as the reverse complement.
GTATTATAATCCCAATATATTTTCAAAACAATTTCAAAATAATTCCGATTAAACAGAAATTAGTTAAACTTTTTATAACAATTTATGGCTTGGATTCAAAATTATAAAAAGCAAAGCAGCCTTCCTCGCTCATTCACTAGGCGACTGTGCATACTTGCTATATGTGTGTCTCTCACGTGAATCTTAATTATGTAGAGTGGGGCGAGTTGGCAGACCTATATTCAGCTATAAAAAGTACATTAAAACAGAGACGTGTATAGTATTAATGTCTCTGAAATATCAAAGTACAACACATAAAATATGATATATATTCTTAAAATTTAAATATACAATTCCTTGTACACACCGAAACAGAAAGACTTCTAAATTTGTTTGTTATTCAATGATTTGGCTGTTTACAGTTTCTCTAGATAAATACTAAACGTTTTGAAGGATACGCCTGAACCACTTTTATAGATAATCCTAAATGATCTCAGATAAACCAGGATTTTCTCAGATAAAGTAGGATTATCTCATTTTTTTACATTAAGCTCAGATAAACCGGGATTATCTCGATTTTTTCCAGATAATGCCGGTTTATCTCAGAATTTTCAAATAAACCGGGATTTTCTCCAGATAATGGATTTTCTATATTTTCTCAGATAAATATGGCACGCCTGAACCACTTTTATAGATAATCCTAAATTATCTCAGATAAACCAGGATTTTCTCAGATAAACTAGGATTATCTCAATTTTTTACATTAAGCTCAGATAAACCGGGATTACCTCGATTTTTTCCAGATAATGCCGGTTTATCTCAGAATTTTCAGATAAACCGGGATTTTCTCCAGATAATGAATTTTCTATATTTTCTCAGATAAACTAGGATTTTTTCGAATTTGAATTAAGCTCAGATAATCTTAGTTTATCTGAGATAAACCGGGATTATCTGAGATAAACCGGGATTATCTGAGATAAACCGGGATTATCTGAAAAATCTGAGAAAATTGATTATCTAAAAAAAAAGGAGCCAATAGAAAGTCACGACACATTGGAAGAAAATTTCATGGTCATATGGGATAAGGTATAGAGACCATGGAGCATCTATACAGACGGAATAATGAAAGATAAGGCTCTTACGGGAAAAGTTTTAGAAAGTTTATTTTTTTATAAATTTTATAAATTTTAACAATTGATTTATTCAGGATGTACATGTATTACAAGTATATCGATATTAATGAAGATCAGAGGGAAGTTGTCTTGAAAGTTTCTTTTAGAAGAATTTGAATGTAATATCCGTTTTTTTATTTTTCCTTATGAAGATAGTGAAATGTGTTACATAAATCTGACATCCGCACAATTAACTAGGACAAATACTTTAATGTTGAAATAAGTTAAGCACAGTTGAAATACACCATTTAGAAGTCCTAAAGAGTTTCCTTTTAGAAAGTTATAATCTTAATTAAAAAAGATACCACGCTCCATTTTCTTTCTGTAATTTTCTCTATTAAAACCACAGGCACTTGTCTCAGAAAAAAAAAATCCTATATACCGTGTTATAATAAGGTATATAGGATTTTTTTTTCTGAGACAAGTGCCTGTGTTAATAAGGTATATAGGATTTTTTTTTCTGAGACAAGTGCCTGTGATTAAAACAGTGAAATATGGTATCATACATTTTATTGCATAAATAAACATTTAAAATAATCTAATCAAGATGATGGCAAATGACCAATACCTGAAATATTTATTACCTTACAACTTTATTATATTGTTTATTGGTTTGTTATTTAACGACACGTGCGATTGCCCAGTGCAATGTTAACCATTAAACAAACGCTGTTTATACGGGTGTTTGATCGGTTCATTCTCATATATCCAACTTTTTAAAAATTTATGTAGAACAGGTATCTTATTTATAAAAAGTGGGAATAGATGGAATGAACCAATAATACTACAAAAAATTTTAATTCGGGTATAATTATCACTCTTATTTTTCAACCCAAACTCTAAATAAAAAACCTTTGTTCTTGATTACCTTTGATCTCATCTATCCAACTTTTTTTGGTTCATTCCCTCTATTCCACTTTATAAATCTGGTTAGAAAAGGTAAGATTTCATGTGGGAATAGGAGGAAAACTTGTGCAAATAAAGGATTATACTGTACACACATATTTTTAATTAACAAATATTTATTTATTATCTAAAATATACTATAAAACTTTATTTAAAAATAGTTTACTATCGCCTATTTTATATATTGTTTTTAAATAGTATAAAAACATACAGGAACAAATTTACCGTAAAATTTTAGCGGCGTTTTACGTTTCCGCAAATTGGCATTACATTTCCGCGAAAAAAAGATGACGTTTCCGGAAAAAAAAGTTTACGTTTCCGCAAATAAATATCTTACTTTTCCGGGAAAAAAGTAACTATTCCAGAAAAAATAAATTATTTATTTTTCCGCAAATAATTAAGGAATACCTATTGATCGAAAGCAAAGCTATAATAAAAAATAAATATGTATTACGTTAAAGGTCATCATAAAATGTAAGTAAAATACATCATTAAAATGTATGAAAACGTATGTTCAAAAATATCTTGATATGAGTTCATAAGTCAGTTCTGGCAGAATATTTGTAGCCAACACGTCGTACAAAGTCCATAGAAGCACATTCACCGTTTACAAGTTTTGTATTTTGTCCAGGAAGGAAGTCCATCTTCTCCTTTTCATATTTCCGAACGGGTGCTTTTACAGTTAGAGTTCTCATCTTTATGTAAGGTGTTGTCTTCAGTTTCAATAACACATCGATAAAGACAAATTAGTTATGATGGCTAGCGTAAAACTGCTCGTTCAGGTAGGCACGAAAAGACTCAACACCATTCGTTGTTCTCTTTTCCCCGGGGTCAGGAGGTGATGCCCAAATGCTTGGTGGAAATCTCAATTGCCATCTAGAAAAAAATCCATTATATAATCGGCAGACCTCGTGCACTTATCGTCGGATAGAGCATCGGCAATTATTTCAACAAAGCATACTTCAATCACGTCAGTTTCAGGTAAGCCAAACCAAAGATTTCTCAATGAAGTTTAACTCATGCTTACCCGAGTCAACTAGTTATATCTAGTAAATTGTAGCTATACTGACATCAGAACATTATCTTTATTAAAAAGAAAAAAGAAATAATTTATCATATATGTACATTCAAATCTTTATATTTTACCAGGTAAATTTGCGGAAAAGTAATAAATACAAATTGCGGAAACGTATACTTTAAATTTGCGGAAACGTGGTATTGGGACTTTGAAAAATTAGCGGAAATGCAATACGCCCAATTTTAGAAAGACACCTTACTATCACTAAACAAACAACCCAATAATTAACAAAAATAAAAAGTTGGCTAAATGAGAATACCTTATTTCAAAAAGTTGGACAAATGAGAAGACACCGTTTGATCGCCACATTTTGCATTGAATTAGATCTAATTTTTTTGCAACTTGTATCTTTATTTTTGTTCTAAGAAAACATTTCGTACTCAGTGCAGAATCAGGAGGTCCTGGACGGTTTTAAGACTTTCTGGAAAATTATTACTTAAAATATTTGTTTGACTGTTAAATAAAGTACATGTAAATTCATGGAGTGTCAGTGAGTTTTAATCTATTATACAAATGAGAGCCCAATTTTGGTAGTCCAGATTGAACACATTGGGCAATCGTATAATAATATGCAATAAGGAACAGATGTATCCACAACATTATAATAACATTTTATGAACTTTCTTTCTTTAATAGATAATTTTTACTACACTTTTAATGTAATACTATTTATAAATCAGTGTTTAAAAGTCACCAATATATGCTAATTAAGATTAAAACTTCACATAACATTGTAATACTTAATCTTGTAAAAAAATCATTTATAAATACTGTTTAAACTAAGATTAAAATTGCATGTGTCATTGGGTCATTTCATGTGTTATTCAATAATTCGTGTTACTTATCTATGGATAAGAGCTAACACTACCAAAAGCAAATTCACTAGAATTAATCGAAAAATTCTAGAAAAAACTACCTCCGAGTCTAGGCTTATACTCTCATCACCAACTTATGTAGCTGATGTAACAATCATATTCCTTTAAACGGAATACTTCCAATAGAAGCCCAACTTTATATTAGACTATTGAACAACACCTTTTGCGCAAGAAATCGAGTGGCGCTATGTTAAAAACAACTGAAACTATAAGGCTAAAAATTTGAAAAAAACGGAAAAAAGTGGGATTGGCCTATTTGTTGGCTTCTAGGGAAAAGCAATTAGGTGAGCCACCGGGTATAACTATATAGGTCTTGTAGAGGAGAAACAGGTGCATCTTTTGCGCAAGGTATCTAGTGGCACTATGTTAAAAAAAAAATGAAAAAAGGGGGATTTTTTTTCATAGCCTCTATAGAAAAATAATTAGGGGTGTCACGGGGTATAGCGTGTTGATAGATATACAGAGTGATTGTAGATATACAGAGTTGTGATTAAATTCTTAATTCGACGTCCAATTGTTTGATACTCAAATCCACGCCCAATGACAATGTGCCGTCATGTATTGCCAAAACGACGTCCGATTACCTTTATAGTATCTATAGTAGTCTTCTCTTACCGATGTCCAATATCAATGAATAATAGAATAACAAATTGCTGCACTTACTCTTATACATGTAAATGCATCTTGATAAATGGCATGCGAGTATACTTAAATAAGAACCCAACGACAAAGAAAACTAAACGAAATATATATATGGTGCAACACCCAGTCTTCAACAGTAGACAAAATAAAGAAGTATAGATGCCAACTGTTAGAATATTATAATTTGGACTAGCTCTGTAAGAAGTTTGTCAACAATTCATTTGTTTTACACCTGGAGTGAAAAATGTACAAAATAAATAGGTATTATGTTTTTATGTTCTGCTTTTACACCACTGTCTCAGATTACAGGAAGATTAAGCACTCACAAACATGTTAAACCCAGCCAAATATTGTATGTGCCTGTAGTAAAGTGGTTGTCGTTAACTTATGTCTTGAATAGTTGTTGTTCAGATTTTTTTGTTTTGAAGTTATTTTTTAGTTGTATAATAATTATTTTATATGTTACATGTCATGACCTTTAATTGCTCAATGATTCCTTGTTGAATGACGTTAAGTTCCCTATGGATATAAGAAAATGTGGTTTGAGTGTCAATGAGACAATTCTCCATCCAAGTCACAGTTTATAAAAGAAACCCACCATAGGTCAAAATATGGTCTTTAATACGGATCCTTGGCTCTCACCGAACAGCAAGCTGTAAAAGGACTATATAGTTGGTTACATCCACCTTATTTGAACTCTGGTGTATAGTTGTCCGATTAGCAATCTCTACACATTTCATTGTTTTAATAAGCTTTTAAATTACATAAAAATGGATATTGCAACCTGTATCATCGGTTAAACATTAAAAGAGAAAAAAATTATATATTTTATTTATTACATATACTATGTTTAGGTTGTAAAAATATTGATCGAGAACTGTCTTTACTACTTTTTTTTATCTTTGTTCTTCTCCGACAATCCAAGTTTCAGTTCTGTTATAAACTTTTTTGTCCCAATTTACACAGTTTTGTTCATTTTTTAAAGTATATTTAATGCACAATACGGCATAATGGCAAAAAATGTCTCGGCGTTTGGATCTTTTCATAGGTCCATTAAAACGGACAACGATTAGAGAAGCTAAAAATTGGACGTCGATTAGAGGAGCCAAGGAGCCAAAAATTTGACCTTAATTAGAGGGTGATTGAATTGGCCGCCGATTTGAAATATTATTTTATTGTGACATCAGCTTTGGACATCGATTTGCCGGACAACCGTCGAAAAAAGACTGATGGTAGATATACAGAGTGGCGATATGTGTACAGAGTGATGAAAGATATACAAAGTGGTGGTAGATACACAGAGTGGTGGTAGATATACAGAGTGGTGATTGTTAGACAGAGTGATGATACATATACAGTGTGATGATAGATACTCAGGCTGGTAATATATATACAGATGGGGATAACTATACAGATTGATGATAAATATATATATATTTATTATTAATTCGTATATTTTATCAAATTTGATTCGTTTAGGGATAGTCACATGTTAAACTATATTTTCAAAGGTAGAGAAAAACGGCGGATAGCAAAAAACTAGAAAGATATAAAGAGTGGTGATATGTGTATATAGTGGTGATAGATATACAGAGCGGTGATAGATATACAGAGTGGTGACAGATATACAGAGTGGTGATATATATTCAGATTGGTGAAATATATATAGAGTGGTGATAGATATACAGAGTGGTGTTAGATATTCAGAGGGGTGATAGATATTCAGAGGGTCGATATATATACAGAGTGGTGATAGGTGTACAGAGTGGTGATATTTTATCAAATTTGACTCGTTTAGGGATAGTCACATGTTATACAGAGTGGTGATAGATATTCAGATTGGTGATAGATATTCAGATTGGTGATAGATATACATAGTGGTGATATATATACAAGAGTGATGATATATATAAGTATACATAGATATTCAGAGGGGTGATAGTAATTCAGAGGGGTGATAGAAATCCAGAGGGGTGATAGATATACACAGTGGTAGTAGATATACTTAGTGGTGATAAATATACAGAGTGGTGATAGATATACAGAGTGTTGGTATTCAGAGGGGTGATCGATATTCAGAGGGATGATATATATACACAGTGGTGATAGACGTACAGAGTGGTGATATATATTCAGATTGGTGATAGATGTTCAGAGTTGTGATAGATGTACAGAGTGGTAGTAGATATACAGAGTGGTGATATCTATATAGTGGTCATAGATATACAGAATGGGGTAAGATGTTCAGAGGGGTGATAGATATTCAGAGGGTCGATAGATATACAGAGTCGTGATATCTGTACAGAGTGGGGATAGATATACAGAGTGATGATAGATGTACAGAGTGGTGATATATATATACAGAGTGGTGATAGATGTTCAGAGGAGTGATATATATACAGAGTGGTAATAGATGTACAGAGAGGTGATAGATATTCAGAGTGATTATAGATGTACAGATTGGTGATATAAATAAACAGAGTGTGCTAGATATTCAGTGAGGTGATAGATATTCAAAGGGGTGATAGATATCCAGAGAGGTGATAGATATTCAGAGGGATGATATATACACAGTTGTGATAGACATACAGAGTGGTGATATATATTCAGAGTGGTGATATATGTACAGAGTGGTGATAGCTATTCAGATTGGTGATAGATACACAGAGTGGTGATATATATTCAGAGGGTCGATAGATATACAGAGAAGTGATAGATATTCAGATTGGTGATATATATATATAGAGTGGTGATAGATATACAGAGTGGTGTTAGATATTTAGAGGGGTGATAGATTTTCAGAGGGTCGATAGATATACAGAGTGGTGATAGGTGCACAGAGTGGTGATATTTTTATCAAATTTGAATCGTTTAGGGATAGTCCAAGTTTAACTATATTTTCAAAGATAGAGAAAAACAGATATACAGATTAATGATATATATACAAAGTGGTGACAGATATAGAGAATGATGATGGATATACAGAGTGGTGATGGATATACAGATTGGTGATATATATTCAGAGTGGTGAAAGATATCCACAGTGGTGTTAGATGTCCAGAGGGGTGATAGATATTCAGAGGGTCAATAGAAATACAGAGTGGTGATAGGTGTACAGAGGGGTGATAGATATACAGAGTGATGATAGATGTACAGATTTGTGATATATATACAGAGTGATGATAGATGTACAGATTTGTGATATATATACAGAGTGTGATAGATATTCAGAGGGGTGATAGATATATAGACAATACGCCAGACAAACTAATACTCGACAATAAATACTGTTTCAAATGACTGCTCCCTTGGGTTAACTCAATCCTGTAATCCAATTGGTATATTTGAAGATGCGTTGTTTCAGAAGACAGAAATAAATAATTCGTTTTAAGTTAATGATTTAATGAAGAGTCCAGTTATAGATATGTAATTCAGACAATTTCAATATCGTATATAATAGTGACAAAAAGTCACAGGACATAAACTTAATTGTCACAAATTTGATAGGACAAAACGTCACAATTAATTTGTTGACAATTATTTGAATATATAAGAGTAAGATCTTAAAATATTTTCTTTCGTTACATATTTTCATTTCTAGGCTTTGAATATTTGTTCATAATAGATATAGGTAGATGTGGTGTGAGTGCCAATGAGACAACTCTCCATAAGCCTTGATAAATTAAAATTTATTAAATTTTGATCATGCAAATGATATATTCCTTGGTACATAACAATTATTTTATCATTATTTTATTTATTCAATACATTTAAATAACAAAGTTGTTTATATAAAATACTTCAAGTAAAACTAAAAAGAAATGTTTATAAAATTAGTGTTTTTCTTATTCAAAGACTTTTTTTCAAACAAAAAAATGTATTTTGACCTTTTTGTCTGCGACTTTTTGTCCTGTTACTTTCTACATTCGTTTTAAATACATTCAAACAGAGACTCAGAGGATTATCAACTTCCTTAGTTTACTATTGTCATGTCAATTGACTGTCTGGGAAAATAAACAATTCAAACTTGCAGAATGAAATTTAAAAAAAAAAAAACATGTTATTTATTTACCTTAAACAGAAACAAAGTGAAAGTGAGATTTTTTCATATAAGAATCTTGACTTTTAATCTTGTAACGAGTGCCTAAGTTGTAATAAATTATCTTGTCTTGTCGGTAAACGGACATAAAGTCACAGGACATAAAGTCACAAATTTGATAGGACAAAAAGTCACAAATATTTTTTTGACAATTGTTCAAATATATTTTGAGATATTTTCTTTAAGTTTTTATTACATATAATCCTTTTTAAGTTAAGAAAAAAGCTCATAAACCTTGATAATTGAAGATGTATGAAATTTTAATCATGCAAAGGATATTTATATTGGCAAAATGAAGCCATTTAGGTTCCAAGTCACTTTGACATTTTATTGTCATAACAATTATTACCAGTCTTTTGTCACATTATGTATATATGATGTATTGCCATAGCATGTTCTATATGCTTTTGCAAATAAAATTCATTCATTCATTCATTCAATTACTTGATCGTTATTGATATTTATTGAGAAGATTTTTATTACAAAGTTGCTTGAAACATAAAACTTCAAGAAAAATGTGAAAAACAAACCCTTGAAAACATGTATCAATAGTACACCAGCATGTAAATGTTCCATTAAAATGTTTTGCGATTTATATCTAAATTTCCAAAGCTAGTCGTATAAAATGAATTAAAAAATGTCTATTTCCAAACAAAATATCTATTGGGAATGTTTCCAAATATATTCATATACATGTGCGGCCTTATGACCATTTCCATAAAATAAAAATTGGGAATGTTTCTCCTGTTAATACATGTATGTGCAGACCATATGACTATTTCATACAAAAAATATATATTGTGACTTTTTTTCCTGTGACCATTTTTCCTGTGACTTTTTTTTTTGGTTGAACTGGATGAAGTTCCCTTCTTTCTTTGTACACGGATTGACGAACACATTTTAGATTTCTTTTCTTTCTTTTTAATATGTTCTTCGTCAATTTTGAAGAGCTCTGAATTAATTTTTATGGAAGGATATTTTCTATGAGAAGGATTTAATTCAAGAAAAAATTAAACATTCATACCACTGGATTGTGATTTTGTGTCTTGTGTGTTAAAATATGCTAGTTTTCGATTCAGAAGTGATAATTTAATTTAGAATAAAAGATAAGAGAAAAATATAAAACAGAAACCTTAGGAATGTTAATCTTTCAAAATATCTTTTTCGTGCATGAGTTATTTTTTGTTTTGAGCAGTCTTACAAGAAACTTTTATTACTTTTTTCCTGTTATGTCAACATTTATTGGGGGAGGTTGTATATTTATTACCCATATAACAGCACAGGCACTTGTCTCAAAAAAAATTTCCTATATACCTTAATATAACACAAGGTACTTAACTATTTTTTTGGATAATGACACCCAGTCCCAAATTCCCGTTATTTTTTTTATTTTTCGAATGTCAAACCTACTTAAACTTAATATGCCGTAAATCTAAATTGATTTATCTACACAATTGTATATAACACGACTATCATTGTTGTCGGGATCATTAGTAGCAGGCCTCAAAAGTCGGTCAACGGGATGTTTTTTTGCATTCGTCTCAATTTTTGGCAACACCCAGTCCGCATGTAATTTTATACTGGTTTCTCATTGGTCAATCGCCTGGCTAAAAATAAATGTGGGAAATTTTGGTCAATTTATAACTCTACATTAGTGTCGTTGTGTACACGTGTGTTTCATAACGAACTTATTTGGGTTTGTTTCACATAATCTGTAAAGAATTTACAATAAAGGTAATAATTCATAGTCAGAGGGAAGCTGACAGTTTTTATTTTAATAATTTTTAATAATAATTCAATCACTGCGGGCTGGGTGTTGCCAAAAATTGAGACGAATGCAAAAAACATCCCGTTGACCGACTTCTGAGGCCTGCTACTAATGATCCCGATAACAATGATAGTCGTGTCATATACCATTGTGTAGATAAATCAATTTAGATTTACGGCATATTTAGTTTAAGTAGGTTTGACAACCGAGAAATAAAAAAAATAACGGGAATTTGGGACTGGGTGTCATTATTCAAAAATTTAGTTAAGTACCTTGTGTTATATTAAGGTATATAGGGAAAAAAATTTTGAGACAAGTGCCTGTGTATAACAGGCAGAGGTTTGACAATCATGCATGTCACCCGTAATTACATTTACATGTAAAAATTTTACTTTTTGGATCCAGATTTAAAAACAGAATGAAGAGGGTTTCTCCTGTTTCTTAGCAAGTAAGCAAACATTTAGTATTTCCGACAATGTACATGTATTGTTTATATCCTACAATATAAATCTGGCTATGGCAAGCCGTTGTGGAATTTATTCCCTATTTATTAACATTAAAAAATCATTTATTAATATTAATAAATGATTTTTTAATATTAAAAAATCATTTTTTAATATTAATAAATCGATATTTTAATATTAAATAATACGCTGATTTTTTAATATTAATAAATGAATATTTAATATTAAAAAATCATTTATTAATATTAAGAAATCATTTTTTAATATTAAATATTCAGTCTGATTTTTTAATATTAATAAATGAATTTTTAATATTAAATAATACGCTGATTTTTTAATATTAAAAAATCATTTATTAATATTAAAAAATCAACATCAATGTAACCTTAGCGTTTAATATAAGGCAAATCAATCATTATCTGTCGAACGCTTTAATGATGATTATTAGACAAGTCGGTCCGTAGAAATTTTGGAGACTAGTCTGTGTTAAGTTAATTCGGACCATCTTATATCGACCCTGGCAAGTATTTTAGGAAAGTTTGAACTATTTAATGATTATAAACTATTAAATACTAAATGTTTAATTAAATTTTCTTTTAATAGTTTCTGAACTTGCCAAAATAAAAGTGTTTTAGGGACAAAACAAATTGACAATGACCGATATTTGGCAAACATACCACAGTACCGTGGTTAAATATTCTGCATTGCCCCTATCAGAGCTTTGAAAAGATCTATTCATATCAATATTTAAGTTCATGAAAAATCAAAACATAATTAATGTCACATTCAAGTGTACCACTGACTAAATTCTCGAACAATTTATTTACTTGGGTCGACAATTCGACATAAGCGATTTGTAAAAAAAAAATATCATGTATACACTAGTAAGCATTAGTGAATGGAGTATTGAATATAATAATATGTCATCATATCCCCCTTTATATAGAAAATATAACTAGAAATTTCGTTCAGATCATTACGTTTCTATCAACAAATGCTAGAATAAACCTCAACTTAGTTATAAGTAAATGAGCTGTAACGACAAATTATTCGCCAAAAGAGAAGCTGTTCATGTCCCTCTCTGGAACGCGGCGTAAATTTAATTTTACGTAAGGACTTATTGAAACCTCAATTACACACATGATTTTTTGTTAATTAGTTGCTGGTTTTCAATTAGCTTCCCACTTGGTCTTCATTCTACCTATATAAAACCGTGCAAAAGTTGAGCGTCCGTTTGGCTGTACATGATGTATACAGACGCAGTCAATTCAGGTCAAAATGGTGATGTTATATCGGATGCATGATTGAGAGAGAATGCCACGCTCTCTACACGTTAAGAAACTTGCAACAACTCTTTGAGGGGTTCGTAGGTGGTCTACTGAAATTCTAAATTTCTGTTCCTATCCATTAAACCCTCATTTGCCAATGCATGGGATCTCCAAATTCCCAGACCTTCGTCCTCAACGACCCGTATTACAGGACCTAGCTTCCTGTTATATTTATCATTATTTGGATTTTGTCCTAAACATGCATGAACTATTTGCCACTGGACGTTAAACAATTCATCAATCAATCAAGCTTTCTTTGAATTTCTTAAATTTTGTTCGAAAGTTTGAACAGAACTTCTGCGCGAGGCATTGACTGTGTGTATATCATTAGTATGTGTTTGTGTAGCCAGGGTAAAGATCGTCAATATACATGTACTTTCAATTGACGTATATTAATTATTCACAATCAGAAAGAAATAGATGTGAAAATACTGTATAAGTTATGCTGCTTAATAAAGGGCTTATATTAAGGTAGCACAATACAAAGATTTTATAACTCCAACTCTGAAGTTTTAAAATGCTGTAACTTTCTTAATAATGCTTGAAAATTTATAAAAGTGGTAGTTTTGGATAGCTAACATACTACTCTTTTAAATAAATGCAATGTTAATACTATGCAACAATTATGTAACCAATTATAATGGTAACTGTGTCTAAAATATTTTTCACCAAATTTTTACTTTCAAATGAAATTAGCTTCTGCGTAGGTATCCCTAGAGGGTTGATTTTATTATATGTTGTTCCTATGGCCGTTATCTACAAAAGGGTGTCTCAGATTTCGGATAGAATGTATAGAACAAATTTTACACCTAATTAAACAATATCTTCTTTTATGTGGTTAGGATGTTTACACTAATTAGAGATTTATGAGAGAATGGAATACCATAGAGACAATCTGAGACACCCTTTTGAACCCCACGATGTGTTGATTAAGATTTCGTTAAAATTTTCTGTATAGTTAAAGAGATGATAGAGCTAAATTCATTCAAGTGAACTTACCCAGATTTTGCCACTAATTACATAATGATTGCATAATAAAAATTTGCATTCAGTTAAAAGATTAATCTATTATCTATCTATATATACCTCTTTTATTATTTTCTATGCATACATAAAAAAGTTACAGCATTTCAAAGGTTAGTGATTGGAAGTAAAAAAATCTTTGTATTGTGCTACCTTAATAAAGAAAATGTTGTATGATAACCAATGAGACAACTCTCCATAATTGTAAAAAAGAAGATGTGGTGCAATTGCCAATGAGACAACTCTCCACAAGAGACCAAATGACACAGGAAGTAACAACTATAGGTCACCTTATGGCTTTCAACAATGAGCAAAGCCCATACTGAATAGTCAGCTACCCGCACTGGGCAACACGTATTGTAGATATTTTTATTGCACTGGCTACATCTAAATTACAAAAAACATTATTGTTACATTGGAGACTACTAGTAGTTGCCGGAATAAATGGTTGGGTAGGGATCTGAATAATTACAAATGTAACATATTTTATAGGTCTACGGCTACCATGTTACATTGCGTTATTGTTACATTAATGCACTTCAATGTAACAATAATTTGTATACGACCGCAAAATAATTTTGCAGTCGTATTGTGGTATCACGTCGTCGTCGTTTGCGTCATCCGAAGGCACTAAGTTTCCAGACAATAATTTTAGTTTAAGTAAATGGATCTCTATGAAACGACCAAAAAGAAGGTTGTGATTGATTTTGGGGGTTATGGTCACAAGTTTAAGAATTTTAAAAGGACCTAAAAAGCGGTCCAAATAAGCATTTTTTTAGTTTCCAGACACTAACTTGTGTGTAAGTGTATAGATCTTTCTGAAATTGTACCATAAGGTTCAATACCGGAAAAGGAAGGTTGGGATGCATTTTGGCGGTTATGGCCCTAACTGTTTAGGAATTAGGGACCAATAAGGGTACAGAAACAATTCATTTCTAATACTATGTATAAATTGCTTATTTCATGACAAAATATCGTAGTAGGTACTTGTTGAATTTCATTTAGTTATATCAGGTGTTTGTTGAATGTCCTATAGGTATAGCAGGTACTTGTTGAATGTCCTAATGGTGTAGTAAGTCCTTGTTGAATATCCTACAGAATGATAGGTACTTGTTGAATGTCCTACAGTATGTTAGGTACTTGTTGGATATCCTATTGGTATAGAATGTTCTTGTTGAATGTCCTACATTATAGTAGGTTCTTGTTGAATGTCCTACAGTATGTTCGGTACTTGTTGAATGTCCTAATGGTATAGTAGGTTCTTGTTGAATGTCCTACAGTATGATAGATACTTGTTGAATATCCTATTGGTACAATAGGTTCTTGTTGAATGTGCTATTGGAATAAAAGGTTCTTGTTAACTGTCCTAATGGTATAGTAGGTTCTTTTTAAATGTCCTACAGTATGTTAGGTACTTGTTGAATGTCCTAATGGTATAGTAGATTCGTGTTGAATGTCCTACAGTATGACAAGTTTTTGTTGAATGTCCTACAATATAGTAAGTTCTTGTTGAATGTCCCACAGGTGGTTCCTGTTGAGTGTCATACAGTATGACAGGTTCTTGTTGAATATCATATTGGTATAGTAGGTTCTTGTTGAATGTCCTACAGTATGATAGATACTTGTTGAATGTCCTACAGTATGTTAGGTACTTGTTGAATGTCCTACAGTATGACAGGTACTTGTTGGATATCTATTGGTATAGTAGGTTCTTGTTGATTGCCCTTCAGTATGACAGTTACTTGTTGAATGTCATATTGGTATATTAGGTTCTTGTTGAATGTCCTATAGTATGACAGGTAATTGTTGGATATTCTATTGGTAAAGTAGGTTCTTATTGAATGTCCTACAGTATGATAGGTACTTGTTGAATGTCCTACAGTATGACAGGTTCTTGTTGAATGTCCTATTGGTATAGTAGGTTCTAGTTGAATGTCCTACAGTATGACAGGTACTTGTTGAATATCTTATTGGTATAGTAGGTTCGTATTTAATGTCCTACAGTACGATAGGTACTTGTTTAATGTCCTACAGTATGACAGGTTCTTGTTGAATGTCCTGTTGGTATAGTAGGTTCTTGTTGAATGTGCTACAGTATGACAGGTACTTGTTGGATGTCCTACAGTATGTTAAGTACTTGTTGAATGTCCTTCAGTATGACAGGTACTTGTTGGCTATCCTATTGGTATAGTAGGTTCTTGTTGAATGTCCTACAGTATAATAGCTACTTGTTGAATGTCCTACAGTATGACAGGTTCTTGTTGAATGTCCTATTGGTATAGTAGGTTCTTGTTGAATGTCCTACAGTATAATAGCTACTTGTTGAATGTCCTACAGTATGACAGGTTCTTGTTGAATGTCCTATTGATATAGTAGGTTCATGTTGAATGTCCTACAGTATGACAGGTACTTGTTTGATATCCTATTGGTATAGTAGGTTCTTGTTGAATGTCCTACAGTATGATAGGTACTTGTTAAATGTCCTACATTATGACAGGTTCTTGTTGAATGTCCTACAGTATAGTAAGTTCTTGTTGAATGTCCTACAGTATGGTGGTTCTTGTTGAATGTCATACAGTATGACAGGTACTTGTATGATATCCTATTGGTATAGTAGGTTCTTGTTGAATGTCCTACAGTATGATAGGTACTTGTTGAATGTCCTACAGTATGTTATGTACTTGTTGAATGTCCTAAAGTATGACAGGTACTTGTTGGATATCCTATTGGTATAGTAGGTTTTTGTTGAATGTCCTACAGTATGATATGTACTTGTTTAATGTCCTACAGTATGACAGGTTCGTGTTGAATGTCCTATTGGTATAGTAGGTTCTTGTTGAATGTCCTACAGTATGACAGGTACTTGTTGGATATCCTTTTGGTATAGTAGGTTCTTGTTGAATGTCCTACAGTATGAGAGGTACTTACTAAATGTCCTACAGTATGACAGGTTCTTGTTGATTGTCCTACAATATAGTAAGTTCTTGTTGAATGTCCTACAGTATGGTGGTTCTTGTTGAATGTCATACAGTATGACAGGTACTTGTATGATATCCTATTGGTATAGTAGGTTCTTGTTGAATGTCTTACAGTATGATAGGTACTTGTTAAATGTCGTACATTATGACAGGTTCTTGTTTAATGTCCTACAGTATAGTAAGTTCTTGTTGAATGTCCTACAGTATGGTGGTTCTTGTTGAATGTACTATAGTATGATAGGTACTTGTTGAATGTCCTACAGTATGTTAGGTACTTGTTGAATGTCCTAAATTATGACAGGTACTTGTTGGATATCCTATTGGTATAGTAGGTTCTTGTTGAATGTCCTACAGTATGATAGGTACTTGTTGAATTTCCTACAGTATGACAGATTCATGTTGAATGTCCTATTTGTATAGTAGGTTCTTGTTGAATGTCCTACAGCATGACATGTATTTGTTGTATATCCTATTGGTACAGTATGTTCTTGTTGAATGCCCTACAGTATGATAGGTACTTGTTGAATGTCCTACAGTATGACAGGTTCTTGTTGGATGTCCTATTGGTATATTAGGCTCTTGTTGAATGTCATACAGTATGACATATACTTGTTGAATGTCCTACAGTATGAGATATACTTGTTGAATGTTCTACAGTATGACATATACTTGTTGAATGTCCTACAGTATAATATATACTTGTTGAATGTCTTACAGTATGAGAGGTACTTGTTGGATGTCCTTCAGTATGTCAGGTACTTGTTTGATATCTATTGATATAGTAGGTTCTTGTTGATTGCCCTTCAGTATGACAGTTACTTGTTGAATGTCGTATTGGTATAGTAGGTTCTTGTTGAATGTCCTATAGTATGACAGGTACTTGTTGGATATCCTATTGGTATAGCAGGTTCTTGTTGAATGTCCTACAGTATGTTAGGTACTTGTTGAATGTCCTACAGTATGACAGGTTCTTGTTGAATATCCTATTGGTATATTATGCTCTTGTTGAATGTCCTACAGTATGACAGGTACTTGTTGGATGTCCTACCGTATGTTAGGTACTTGTTAAATGTCCTAATGGTATAGAAGGTTCTTGTTGAATGTCCTACAGTATGACAGGTACTTGTTTGATATCCTATTGGTATAGCAGGTTTTTGTTGGAAGTCCTACAGTATGAAAGGTACTTGTTGAATGTCCTACAGTATAGTAGGTTCTTGTTTAATGTCCTACAGTATAGAAGGTTCTTGTTGCATGTCCTACAGTATGACAGGTTCTTGTTGAATGTCCTATTGGTATAGAAGGTTCTTGTTGAATGTCCTACAGTATGACAGGTACTTGTTGGATATCTATTGGTATAGTAGGTTCTTGTTGATTGCCCTTCAGTATGACAGTTACTTGTTGAATGTCGTATTGGTATAGTAGGTTCTTGTTGAATGTCCTACAGTATGACAGGTACTTGTTGGATATCCTTTTGGTATAGTAGGTTCTTATTGAATGTCCTACAGTATGATAGGTACTTGTTGAATGTCCTACAGTATGACAGGTACTTGTTGAATATCTTATTGGTATAGTAGGTTCGTATTTAATGTCCTACAGTACGATAGGTACTTGTTTAATGTCCTACAGTATGACAGGTTCTTGTTGAATGTCCTATTGGTATAGTAGGTTCTTGTTGAATGTGCTACAGTATGACAGGTACTTGTTGGATGTCCTACAGTATGTTAAGTACTTGTTGAATGTCCTTCAGTATGACAGGTACTTGTTGGCTATCCTATTGGTATAGTAGGTTCTTGTTGAATGTCCTACAGTATAATAGCTACTTGTTGAATGTCCTACAGTATGACAGGTTCTTGTTGAATGTCCTATTGTTATAGTAGGTTCTTGTTGAATGTCCTACAGTATAATAGCTACTTGTTGAATGTCCTACAGTATGACAGGTTCTTGTTGAATGTCCTATTGATATAGTAGGTTCATGTTGAATGTCCTACAGTATGACATGTACTTGTTTGATATCCTATTGGTATAGTAGGTTCTTGTTGAATGTCCTACAGTATGATAGGTACTTGTTAAATGTCCTACATTATGACAGGTTCTTGTTGAATGTCCTACAGTATAGTAAGTTCTTGTTAAATGTCCTACAGTATGGTGGTTCTTGTTGAATGTCATACAGTATGACAGGTACTTGTATGATATCCTATTGGTATAGTAGGTTCTTGTTGAATGTCCTACAGTATGATAGGTACTTGTTGAATGTCCTACAGTATGTTATGTACTTGTTGAATGTCCTAAAGTATGACAGGTACTTGTTGGATATCCTATTGGTATAGTAGGTTTTTGTTGAATGTCCTACAGTATGATAGGTACTTGTTTAATGTCCTACAGTATGACAGGTTCGTGTTGAATGTCCTATTGGTATAGTAGGTTCTTGTTGAATGTCCTACAGTATGACAGGTACTTGTTGGATATCCTTTTGGTATAGTAGGTTCTTGTTGAATGTCCTACAGTATGAGAGGTACTTACTAAATGTCCTACAGTATGACAGGTTCTTGTTGATTGTCCTACAATATAGTAAGTTCTTGTTGAATGTCCTACAGTATGGTGGTTCTTGTTGAATGTCATACAGTATGACAGGTACTTGTATGATATCCTATTGGTATAGTAGGTTCTTGTTGAATGTCTTACAGTATGTTAGGTACTTGTTAAATGTCGTACATTATGACAGGTTCTTGTTTAATGTCCTACAGTATAGTAAGTTCTTGTTGAATGTCCTACAGTATGGTGGTTCTTGTTGAATGTACTATAGTATGATAGGTACTTGTTGAATGTCCTACAGTATGTTAGGTACTTGTTGAATGTCCTAAATTATGGCAGGTACTTGTTGGATATCCTATTGGTATAGTAGGTTCTTGTTGAATGTCCTACAGTATGATAGGTACTTGTTGAATTTCCTACAGTATGACAGATTCATGTTGAATGTCCTATTTGTATAGTAGGTTCTTGTTGAATGTCCTACAGCATGACATGTATTTGTTGTATATCCTATTGGTACAGTATGTTCTTGTTGAATGCCCTACAGTATGATAGGTACTTGTTGAATGTCCTACAGTATGACATGTTCTTGTTGGATGTCCTATTGGTATATTAGGCTCTTGTTGAATGTCATACAGTATGACATATACTTGTTGAATGTCCTACAGTATGAGATATACTTGTTGAATGTTCTACAGTATGACATATACTTGTTGAATGTCCTACAGTATAATATATACTTGTTGAATGTCTTACAGTATGAGAGGTACTTGTTGGATGTCCTTCAGTATGTCAGGTACTTGTTGGATATCTATTGATATAGTAGGTTCTTGTTGATTGCCCTTCAGTATGACAGTTACTTGTTGAATGTCGTATTGGTATAGTAGGTTCTTGTTGAATGTCCTATAGTATGACAGGTACTTGTTGGATATCCTATTGGTATAGCAGGTTCTTGTTGAATGTCCTACAGTATGTTAGGTACTTGTTGAATGTCCTACAGTATGACAGGTTCTTGTTGAATATCCTATTGGTATATTATGCTCTTGTTGAATGTCCTACAGTATGACATATACTTGTTGAATGTCCTACAGTATGACATATACTTTTTGAATGTCCTACAGTATGACAGGTACTTGTTGGATGTCCTACCGTATGTTAGGTACTTGTTAAATGTCCTAATGGTATAGAAGGTTCTTGTTGAATGTCCTACAGTATGACAGGTACTTGTTTGATATCCTATTGGTATAGTAGGTTCTTGTTGGAAGTCCTACAGTATGAAAGGTACTTGTTGAATGTCCTACAGTATAGTAGGTTCTTGTTTAATGTCCTACAGTATAGAAGGTTCTTGTTGCATGTCCTACAGTATGACAGGTTCTTGTTGAATGTCCTATTGGTATAGAAGGTTCTTGTTGAATGTCCTACAGTATGACAGGTACTTGTTGGATATCTATTGGTATAGTAGGTTCTTGTTGATTGCCCTTCAGTATGACAGTTACTTGTTGAATGTCGTATTGGTATAGTAGGTTCTTGTTGAATGTCCTACAGTATGACAGGTACTTGTTGGATATCCTTTTGGTATAGTAGGTTCTTATTGAATGTCCTACAGTATGATAGGTACTTGTTGAATGTCCTACAGTATGACAGATTATTGTTTAATGTCCTATTGGTATAGTAGGTTCTTGTTGAATGTCCTACACAACTTCCACACAAGACGTTGGGCGTATCATGCGCTCATGGCACAGCTGTTTATTAATACATATATTCATATTAAGGTTTAGGAAATGAGTCATTATACTTTAAAAATCAAGTCAGATTTATTTAATTTTTATCATGCAAAAGATATATTTATTGGCACCATGAGGCCATTTAAGTGCAAAGCCACTTTGGCATATTTTTTTTAACAATTATTTCATCATCTCTGTAAAAAAAAAAAAAATTTTGTTCACAAGTTGGTTTATATACAATAGTTCAAGAAAATAACAAAAATATTTTTGTAGAAATAAACGGTTTTTATTCAAAGAAAATAATCAGAAAAATGAATTGTTACTTTTTTGTCCTGTGACTTTTTGTCCTGTGACCTTTTGTCCTTCATTCTATATGAATCTACCTTAAACACCACAAAGGACAAAGACTTTTATAAGAGCACACAGGACCACAAAGGAGTTAATATGTATATTTAATATTTCAGAAAACTTGTATATTTTGCATACATTTCTTTATTCTACATTGGCTAGAGGTATAGGGAAGGGTTGATATCAGATCTCACAATACATTCAGGTATCGCATCTCAAATTTATTTGTTCATAGTGTGTTAAATTAATCTACGTATTTATTCTGATTGGTAAACGGACAGAAAGTCACAGGACAAAAAGTCACAGGACATAAAGTCACAAATTTGATAGGACAAAAAGTCACAGGACAAAAAGTCACAATTATTTTTTTTGACAATGTTTGAATATATAAGAGAAAGATCTTGAAATATTTTCTTTTTATTACATTTATTCATTTTTAAGTGTAGGACATTGTTCATAAGCTTTGTTAAATGAAAAGTTATCAAATTTTAATCATGCAAAGGGGACATTTCTTGGCACCATGAAGCCATTTAAGTACAAAGTCACTTTGACATTTTGTTTTCAGAACAATTATTTGTTCATCATTGATATTTATTGAATAAATTTTAATTACAAAGTTGCTTTATATATAGGAGTTCAAGTAAAAAACAAAAACTTTGTTTTTAAAATTATTTTTTTCTTGTTTAAAGAAAAATACTCTAAAAACTGAATTGTGACTTTTTGTCCTGTGACTTTTTGTCCGTGACTTTTTGTCTGTGACTTTTTGTCCTGTGACTTTCTGTCCTACATTCTTTTGATTGAGTCAGGAATCTGATGTACAGTGGCTGCCATTTGTTTCTGTAATTTAAACATGTTTCTCGTCTCTCGTTTTTTTAAATATAGATTAGACCGTTGGTTTTCCCGTTTGAATAGTTTTACACTTGTAATTGTGGGGCCCTTTATTATGCTTTATATAGATATAGGAAGATGTGGTGTGAGTTTATAGTTTGTTGTTTGGTGTGAGCCAAGGCTCTGTGTTGAATTTTTTTTTGAATGCCGTACCTTGACCTATAATTCTCAGTCTACTTTTATAAATTGTTATTTGAATGGAGAGGTGTCTCATTGGCACCCATACCATATCTTCCTATACCTATTAACCCCATGGCATTTGTGTGCCTGTCCTAAATAAGGGACCTCTGGCATTTGTTACTGAGTCGTGTATGTTGGGTTTTTTTTTTTTTTATTTCATTTATATGTTTTGGAGTTTAGTATGAAGTCCATTTTCAATGAACTTTCTTTTCTAAGTGTTCTTCGACTATTTTGAAGAGCTATTAATTATTGTAGAAAGATTATTTCCTATGACCTGGTATTTTATTGTTTTAATATATAAGAGAAATATCTTGAAATAATTACTTTTTAATACATATATTCATATTAAAGTTTAGGAAATGTGTCATTATACTTGAAAAATCAAGATTTATTTAATTTTAATAATGCAAAAGATATATCTCTTGGCACCATGAAGCCATTTAAGTTCCAAGCCACTTTAACATTTTGTTTTTTTTAACAATTATTTGATTATCTTTGATATATTTTTAATATTTTTTGTTTACAAATAGATATAGGAAGATGTGCTGTGAGTGCCAATGAGTTGGTATATATACAATAGTTCAAGAAAAAATCAAAAATATTTTTGAAGAAATAAGCTGTTTTTCTTTAAAGAAAATAATCAGAAAAAAATAACTGTGACTTTTTGTCCTGTGACTTTTTGTCCGTGACTTTTTGTCCTGTCACTTTCTGTCCTACATTCTTTTATTGTTTACCATTTATATCTATTAAATGGGCAGCTTTTATTGATATGTTCATGTTTAGTAATATTTTTAACAGTAATTTCATTAAATATAATAAACAAAATGCTTTATAGATTTCCGTATAAAAAAATGAGTGTCTAAAAAGATATGTACCTTCTTTAATCAAATCAAACGAAACAGTTTTCTTATCACTGGATTGTGTCTTGCAAGTTTTCAAGTAAAAAGGTTATTATCAGAATGAAAGATTAGAGAAAAAGATGAAACAACAACCGTATAAGAATGTATATCTTTCAAAATTTTTCGTGCATGAATTAAAATATAATTGTTTTGAACAGTCATAAAAATAACTTTTATTGCCTTTTTCCTGTTATTATGGTTATGTCAACATTTATTGGGGGGAGTTGTTATAGAAACTTAACGTCAGTCATATATCACAAGTAAACCTTTGATAATTTGGTCACCTGAAATTACATAATCATTTACCTGTTAAAATCACACATTTTTGTTCCGGCAAGATTTAGAAACAGAACGAATAGCTACTATAGCCGTGGTTTTCTCTTCTTTCTCAGCGAGTACACATACATTTAGTATTTCCGACAATGTACATCTATTGTTTATATTCTACAATTTACAACTGGGGCTTTAAAGTTTATTTTTTAAATCCAAGTCTCTGATTCTTAACATTTTCAAAGAAATCTACATAGTTTAAACGCAGACAGCGGAAGTGGTCACGGCAGAAACAAAAATATTCTCATTACCGTTTGCTGATTTTTGCTCAATATGGACTTGGAGTAACAAGAGACTTTATTTGTACATGTAAGAAAAAACAAAACTCTATTTTTCAACTTGTTATTTTTACAATAATTGGCTGATTGTCGGAAAAAAGCAGGTGTTTCGTAGATGTTTTTGTTATTCACATTTTCCATCGATCTAGTTCAGCTACATGCTTGCAGTAAGGTATGATCATCGTAAATAAAAGCGCTCAAACAACTCTTATATGTAGGTGGCGTATTTATTAATATTAGAAAATGATTTTTTAATATTAAAAAATCAACCTGAATATTTAATATTAAATATTCATTTTTTAATATTAAAAAATAAGACCATTTATTAATATTAGAAAATGATTTTTTAATATTAAAAAATGATTTATAAATATTAAAAAATGAATATTTAATATTAATAAATAGGATCTATTTTTTAATATTAAATATTATTTTTTAATATTAATAAATCGAATATTTAATATTAAAAAATGATTTTTTAATATTAGAAAATAAAACCTATTTATTAATATTAAAAAATGACTATTTTTTAATATTAAAAAATATTTATTAATATTAAATATTCGATTTATTAATATTAAAAAATAATATTTAATATTAATAAATGATTTTTTAATATTAATAAATAGGGAATAAATTCCACAACGGCTTGCCATATCTGGCTCTTTAAGGTTTATTAAGGTATTTAAACTCGACTGACTTATGTATTTAATTATTATGTATTTAATTATTTTGAAAGTAAAATGAAAAGTATGTCTTATCAATAACCATGATGAAATAATTAATTTTCCATAATTGAATCGTGCATTATTTGTGTATTGGATTACTTGATTTTCATCTCTATTTTGTTTACTGACACATGACAAAATAGTTAAATTTAAATATTTTACAAAACCGTTGTCATTATCAAAAGATTAAAATCGACTGATTAAATGAATATGAGGGTTTTATTATTATCGGCGATGTCGAAATTAGCCGTCAGTAAAACCTAATACACAGTCAGTTAGCGTCAACACAGCTAACAAATGTGTTTATTAAGAATGTTTAAAGTATATGATGTATATTGTATCTTATCAGCCCTTCTGTATTTCACTGGGTTTTTTTTAATTTATTCAACAAATTTCGCTTGTCCAGGTGTCAATAACGGTGATGTCCATGCACACCATGAGTAGTTTGTTAATTGCGTGCCGTGTTCAGAATGTCACCCCACCTCTAAAAAAGAACGTTATAATAAAAACTATTTTTCATATAAAATCTTGCAAACGATTGTCGTCCAATTATAACACTCTTTACATTGTTCTTTGGTATATTTAGAATCCGTAATAAACCTTAATTATCTGGAAAATGAGATAATGAGTTATCTGACGGTATTTTTAAAATATAATCTGGCAAACGATTCTCGTCCAATCAGAACCATCGTTACATTGTTCTTTGGTATATTTAAAACTAAATTATCTGGAAAATGAGATAATGAATTATCTGAAATTCAGATAATCAATTATCTGGAGATAAATTAGGATTATCTGAAAATCTTTCAGATAAACCTAGCTTTTCTTAATATTTTCAAATAAACCGGGATTTTCTCCAGATAATAATTTTTCTGTATTATCTGAGATAAACTAGGATTTTTTCGAATTTGAATTAAGCTGAGATAATCTTAGTTTATCTGAGATAAACCGGGATTATCTCAGATAAACCTAATTTATCTGAGATAATCTAAGATTAATTAATAAAAGTGGTTCAGGCGTGATACGGTGCTTTTTGTCCGCAATTCGCTTTTTGTCCGCTTTTGCTTTTTGTCCGATTATTTTGCTTTTTGTCCGAAACTTTTGCTTTTTGTCCGTTGCTTTTTGTCCGTTTTGCCTTTTGTCCGATTATTTTGCTTTTTGTCTGAAACTTTTGCTTTTTGTCCGTTGCTTTTTGTCCGTTTTGCCTTTTGTCCGATTATTTTGCTTTTTGTCCGAAACTTTTGCTTTTTGTCCGTTGCTTTTTGTCCGTTTTGCTTATTGTCCGATAATTTTGCTTTATGTCCGATATAAAATGTGTATATTTTTGGCAGGTTTCATTTTGAACTTCAAAATACCATGTCCTTTTAGGAGTTAAATACAGACCATACTCACATTATAAATGATTTGTACATGAAATTTCATGTCTTTTACAATATATCGCATTATCTCTAAAATGGCTCGAAGCACTAATATCCTAGACCCGTAGGTGTTGGTCAACAGAGGCAAGGGGAATACTCTTGTATATTTCTAAGTCTAAAAAACAACTATTGAAAGCTGGCTAAACTAAGACATACTCCAGGTAGGCCATTATACCAGAAGGAGAGGTAGTCAAACCCTAAAAATGGCTTATAGCACTTATGTCCTGGATCTACACGAGTTTATCAGCAACGAATTAAAAGGGGCATGAGTTTCGCCGGTATATCACGAAGTAAAAATAAACCTCATTATTGCAAGCTCTTCAAACAAAGAGATTCTCCACGTTGGCCATTATTTGTTATTTTCGCGACGTCAAACTGTGACATATCGGGAAAAGATGCATTTTTCGACTGATTTTTATCATTCAAACTGATTTAATTTGAAAACGAGTTCATGGACCTTTATTTTTCAAAACGGCAATTTGTTTCATTTTGCATGGAGATTATGTGACCAAAATTTTATAAAACTGTAAATAGAGGATTTGTTTTAATTTTGATAAACATGCAGTAAAAAATGACGTTTTTTCCTCAGTTCATGAACATTTGATAAATATGAGTTATTTCTGAATAAAAACATGCTTTGTTTTTTATGATATTTATAAAATACAGAAATTACCGATTATTTAACAAAAAACAATTTGTGTTTATCTTTTATAACAAAAAAACAATTTGTGTTTATCTTTTATAACAAAAAACAATTTGTGTTTATCTTTTATAACAAAAAAGTTATGTCTTTCTTTCGAAAAAGAAATTACGGCCACAAATCTGAATTTTGAGCAAATATACAAAATTTCGACCTCATTTTACTCAAAAAGTAGCACATGAAGGTATATTTTTTTATTACATATTTGATTTTATCAGGTAAAAAATAGCCTATATGCGAATTTTCATGAACTTGTAAATACAGGATCAAAACTGTATCGTATGCCCTTAAATGGTCCATGGGCCGTGGCACTTATGTCCTCGATCCGTACGAGTTGGTCAAAAGAGGGTAAGGGGAATACTCTAGTATATCACACAGTCCACCGAAAATAGTGACGGCTGCCCAAACTAAGACATTTTTAGGTGCGCCCTTATACTAGATGTTAGAGTAGTCATTCTCTTAAAAATGGCTCATAGGCACTTATTCTATAGACCCGAACGAGTTTGTCAACAATGAGTTAAAAGGGGAATGAATTACCCCGGTATATAACGAAGTTGAAATAAACTGTTGCCCGCTGGCTAACCTAAGAAATTATCCTCGCGGGCCATAATATGAGAGGTAGAGGAAGGGATTGCCTCTATAAAATGACCATGAGCACGTATGACCTAGACCCGTACGAGTTAGTCAGCAAAGTGTAAGGTTGGTACACTAGTATATAATAAAGTCGAACTAAAGTATTGCTGGATGGCTAAGAGATTCTCCGCGTGGGCCATGATACCAGAGGTAGAGGTTGTCATTGCCTCTAAAATGGCCTAAATCACTTATTCCCTAGAGAAGTACGTGGTATCCTCAAAGGGTTTAAAAGGGAGTTGGAACCTCTGTTTACAAAGAAGTCGAAATAAATTATTGCCGACTTGCTTAAGTACGAGATTCTCCAAGTTGGCCATTAATCCTAGGTTAAATGTGTGCATTGCCTTTTAAATGGCTGATAAAACTAACGCCCTAGACCTGTACGAGTTTGTCAGCAAAAGGTTAAAGGGGGGATGCGATGCCTCTTTTTACAACGAAAATATAAATTAGGCCGACTGGCCTAACTAAGAGATTCTATACGCGGGGTATTATATCAGAGGATGAGGTAGGCATTACCTCTAACATAGCCATAACACGTATGTACCAGACCCGTGTAAGTTAATCATCAAAGGGTAAGGGGGGTACCTAAGTATATCATAAAGTCGAAATAAACTATTGCTGGCTGGCTAAACGAAGAGATTCTCCACATGGGCCATGATACCAGAGGTAGAAGTGGCCATAGCCTCAAAAATGGCCGCTTATGCCGTAGACCCGTACCAGTGCTTCAGCAAAGTGTTAAAAGGGGGAGGTGGTATCTATGTTTACAACGAAGTCGAAATGAATTATTGCCGGCTGGCCAAACAAAGAAATTCTCCACATAGGCCATTATAGCAAAGGTAGTGGTGGACATTGCATCTAAAATGGTCCATACTTCTTATTCCATTGATCTGTACGAGTTTGTCAGCAAAGGGTAAGGAGGGTACCCTGGTATATAACAAAGTCGAAATAAACTATTGCCGGATGGCCAAAAATAAAAGATGATCCACGTTTATCATGATACCAGAGGTAGAGGTGGGCCTTGCCTTTAAAATAGTTTATAGCACTTATGCCAGCAAAAGGAAAGGAGGGTATTCTAGTATATCGCAAAGCCGTTATGAAATATTGCCGGCTGTTCAAACTACGAGATTCACCACATGGGCCATGCTACCAGAGGTATAGGTGGTCATTGCCTTTAAAAAAGCCTATAGCACTAATATGGCATATACCCGTACGAGTTTGTCAGTAAAGAGCTAAAATGAGGAGGTGGTACCTCTGTTCACATTAAAGTCAAAATAACTGTAGCCGGTAGGCCAAACTCCGGGATTCTCTACGTGGATCATTATACCAGAGGTAGAGGTTTATTTCGACTTCGTTGTAAACAAAGGTAACACTTTTTATTTTTAACCCCTTGCAGGCAAAATCATACAGGTCTTTGGAATTAGTGTTATATGCCATTTTAAAGGCAATTACCATATCTATCTCTGGTAAAATGGCCTACGTGGAGAACTTCTTAGTTTGGCCAGCCGGCAATACTTATTTCGACTTTGTTGTAAACAGAGGTACCATCTCCCCCTTTTGATTCATTATTGTCAAACTCGTACGGGTCTAGGGCATAAGTGTTATAAGAAATTTGTATGGCAATGCCCTCCTCTATCTCTGGTAAAATGGCCTACGTGGAGAATCTTTTAGTTTGGCCAGCCGGCAATTATTAAAGTGTATTTCGACTTCGTTGCAAAAAGAGGTACCATCTTACCCTTTTAATTCATTGTTGTCAAACTCGTACGGGTCTTGGGCCTAAGTGATCTGTGCCTTTTTTAAGGCAATGTCTACTTCTACCTCTGGCATCATACCCCACGTGGAGAATCTCTTGGCCTGCCGGCAATTGTTTATTTCGACTTTTTTATATATCAAGGTACTTCCCTAACCCTTTGCTGACTTACTCGCTGGCTTATCCCTTATTGTAAGTAAGTAAGTTCAATAAATATAAGACTATATGCCAGGTCTTTCTGACAACCAATTACAAACAAATTGGGGTTTATCTAATGAGGCTTTTCCCAGGATGCAATTGCTCGTAGACTGTATACAGTTGACCAAATAATCCACATATTCCGCAAAAGGATCTTTTAATTAAAGGCCATGTCCATTTAGACATTAAGCAACAAAAGCCCAGAATGACCGATGCATTTGTCTTTAACATCTCCGATATTGATTCCGCGTGGCCTTCCAATTGACATGAGTGTCCATTGGTGTTCATTGTTAAACCTTTGGAGCTATATCAGTTTGTGTGGAAATTAAGAGCACGATGACCTTCCATTGGTGATAACAACATGGCCAACAACCATATCGTGTGTTACCAAAAGCCGTCAGCGATAGTCACACCGACAATTTGCTACCTTCGTGGACAAAAGCCTGGCTTTTCGCTGGATCCTAATTAACATCTAGTGTTGTCACTACCATTTGCTGTAGAGATTTAGTTGCACAACATAACAGAAACATTCTTTGTAAATACTCTATGTTGATATTTTGACATTTGGATGGTTCATATACCAATTGTAGCCGAAAAATGATAATGAATCATTTCTGTTTAATATCGATCTATTGTTGGAATTGTAAATTTTCATATTCAATTTTTGTTTGTTTAAAGATTACCATTTTAAATAAAGATTATAATTTTTTTAAAAGCAAGTGTTAGACTTGTGCTTTTATTGCCACTCAGTTCATATAACCTGTCATTTTAGTCGAGCCTGTAACTTTTGTTGCAGAAAACTCGACATATGAATAGTGATCCGGCGGCGGCGGCGGCGGCGTAAGTTAACTTCTGAAAAGCTTAATATTTTAGAAGGTGGAAGAATTGGATGCTTCATACTCTGTATATAGATGCCTCATTTCTGTCAGTCACATGTCCAATGTCCTTGACCTCATTTAATGGTTCAGTGATCACTTGAAAAAAAAGTTCAGAATTTTTGTAATGTTGAATTCTCTCTTATTATAAGTAATAGGATAACTATATTTGGTATGTGCGTACCTTGCAAGGTACTCATGCCCGTCAGACAGTTTTCACTTGACCTCGACTTCATTTCGTGGATC
The DNA here is from genome assembly GCF_036588685.1 of Mytilus trossulus. Classification (NCBI taxonomy): domain Eukaryota; kingdom Metazoa; phylum Mollusca; class Bivalvia; order Mytilida; family Mytilidae; genus Mytilus; species Mytilus trossulus. The sequence continues at coordinate 54,681,516 of NC_086379.1, read as the reverse complement.
AGTGAACAAAGGTTAGAATAAGTTTTGGTGGTCAAATCCACATCTCAGATACTATAAGCAACAGGGCTAGTATATTCGGTGTATGGAAGGACTGTAAGGTGTACATGTCCAACTGGCAGGTGTCATCTGACCTTGACCTCATTTTCACGGTTCAGTGGTTATAGTTAATTTTTTTTGTCTTGGTCTGTTTTTCTCATACTTTATCCAATGAGTCTACAATATTTGTTGTATGGAATGATTGTAAGGTGTACATGTCTAGCGGGAAGATATCATCTGACCTTGACCTCATTTTCATGGTTCAGTGGTCAAAGTTCAGTTTTTGAGTTTTGGTCTTTATATCTAATATTATATGCCAAAGGTCACTATATTTGGTGCATGAAAATATCTTATGATTTATATGTAAGTCTCCCAGGTTTTATTTGACCATGACCTCAATTTCACGGTTCATTGCACAGTGTTAAGTTTTTGTGTTTTGGTCTGTTTTTCTTAAACTATAAGCAATAGGTCAAGTATATTTGTTATATCGAAGAATTGTTAGCCATTCATGTCTGCCTGGTATGGTTCGTCTTAGGGCTATCAAAATAATATTAATGATGAGTAAAGTAGGCGAGACATTTCAGTGTGTGCACTCTTGTTTAAATGTGCTTATTTATCCGAGTCCTGGACTGCATTCCAGTGGCTTTCATTCGTTTACTTTTGTGTAAATTTTATACAGATCAGTATTTTTTCAAATGTTTTACCAATATTTTAGCTGCATGTAACATCTTGAACACTCAGAACAGCAAAACAAAATTTAGATTTCAGAAATAAATAGCCTTTAGTCATCGACGAATAGCCGATGATTTCAAGAGTTGTTTCCGTTAAAGGATGATTCCTTTTTTTGTGTGCAATACTTGCTCTTTCGGAGGCTCGAGGGTAATTTCAGTAAAAAATTTATCATTTTTGTTTTCATTACAAATTTTATTTATTACACTATTAGTTATAACTTTATGAATTGGCTCAAAAATCAATCCAAAAAATCGAATGATTTTGGCCTCAGATTTATTTTTCAAATGTTTATATCACTGTAAAAGCTCCAAATTGTCTCCCTTTAGTGCAAAAATGGCATTTTGTTTTGGCATTAGAATTAAAATGTCTTTTTGAACTCATTGGTGACCTATAGATATTTTTCAAATATGCTTTACGTAAACTAAACAGTTGTAAAATTAAATCGATTTTAGTTCTTTTTTTATTTCGATATATATATCTCTCTATTTCTCCTATTAGTTCAACTTAAAAAAAGTACCTTAACAAAAATGGTTGCTTCTTTCGAGGGCAGATTGTGAGCTTAAGTGAACGATAACCCCATGTTTTTATTTGATTTTTCTATTTAGTATATGATAAAAGTTCATCTATAGAAAAACAAGCAAAATCCTACATGTATATTAAAAAAAATAATGGATTAATACCCTCCAGTCCCCTTAACGACAAAAATAATAAATAGAACATTACGTTTAAGTATCACCTACAGTATTTTACAACCTCCATTGGTGATACAATATATGTATTTCTGCTGTTGTTTTATATAAGTTATTGTCCTGAATAAACATCTTTATGCCTTTTTGCGTTTTTGCGTTTCAGTTTTTATTGTGAAATTTCTTCAATCAGCCAAGACAAACTTTAAATTTCGCCTTAACGATGTTTTCGCGAGAAATCCATGTATTATTATCGAATTACTACAAATTTAATCATTGTCTAGTGCCCTAAAATGAGATTTTCAGAGACGTTGGGTTTGAAATGGGATACCCTATTTAATTTAAACAATATTTGCAATCTTTTCAAAAAGATGCAGATGGGAATTTTCGTTCCTTATGAAAGTGTTTGCAAGGAGTTAAATTATAAACTCCGTATAGGATTATCAAAAAGCAACTATTAAGGACCCCCTTGGAATAAAGATCTTCCAAGACAACGTGTTCGAGAGTTTGAGTTTAATACATGATGGACGGAGCAGGATTATCTTACTCTTCCAGTTAACCATACATCATTACAGTTGCATTGGTTCTTGTTGCTCAGATTTTATATTTCAAGGATTTCGTCCGAGACCACAATTGTCGTCCCTTGATTTTCGTTATTAGTCCCTAGTGATAACAGTGGGTTACTTGCCAATAATTTTTATACCCCTTCCAAATTTATTTCTCCTTGTTTAATGCCTCAAATTGTAAGTAGGGGCGGGGGGGGGGGGGGTGAAATTACACTGTAAAAAAATTTGGGTCCAGAATTGTACAGGAAAGAAGTGATTTGGTCCAGCTGAAAAAGGTTAAAAATTAGCACTTCGGAAGCTGTCAAAAGATTTCAAGACACCCTAAACACAAAATTGTCCATATTTTGAGTTAGACGCGATGAAGTTTTCTATAATTTTGATATAATTTGTCCCAAAATTAGTACAACACACTGTAAAAGTTTCATTGAGAAAGCGCAGGTGGGATTTTTTCAATTTTCATTTATGTTCTAAAAGAAATGCACTACGAATTAATTGTGTTCTCTGACCATTTGTTATGTGGACTGTTGTGTATCTTGTTGTTTTTCATTCAGCTGCGGCTTTGTTGGTTTGTTTTAACCCTTTTTAGTGTGATTATCCTTTGCCTCTCTCTTATATATGATATCGCAATAATTATATATATGTAAGCGTTCATATACATTTATATGGATACAATATTGAATTAAAGTAGACATAATAATTAGATGAGTGAAAACTGAAAATGAAGTTATAATTGTACGTGTGAGGAGTTGGCATTCTTTTAAAAAAGAAGATGTGGTATTATTGCAAATGAGACAACTATCCACAAAAGACCAAAATGACACAGACATTAACAGCATTAGGTCACCGTACGGCCTTCAACAACGAGGAAAGCCCATACAGCATAGACAGCTATAAAAGGCCCCGATAAGACAATGTAAAACAATTCAAACGAGAAAACTAACGGCCTTATTTATGTCAAAACAATAAATGAAAAAACAAATATGTAACACATAAACAAACGACAACCACTGAATATACAGGCTCCTGACTTGGTACAGGCACATACATAAGTAATGTGGCGAGGTTAAAGTCTTTTACACTAGAAATATTTTAGATCTTGTTATATAGACTAATTCTTATTCATTCTGGTCGTAAGTTAGTCTGTCATCCTCAAACGTGTGAGCAATGGTGTACGTACACCAATTTGTAGAATACATGGGATATTCAAAGACTTAAACGAACGTTAAGTCTCAGAGGCATGACTTTTTATTAGTTGTTAGTGGCTTTGAAATAGCTGTCAGATAACTGCGAGTACTCTCAGATCTGTTCATTGTGTCTTTTTGTGTCGGGGATGTATAAGTACCCGGCCACGTCCACTTGTATTTTCTATCTGATGAGTTAAGCCTTTTTCAACTGATTTTTATAGTTCGTTCTTATGTTGTACTGTTATAGCACTGTCCCAGCTAGGTTAGGGGGAGGGTTGGGATCCCGCTAATATGTTTAACTCCGGCACATTATTTAAATCTGTGCCTGTCCCAAGTCAGGAGCTTGTAATTCAGTGGTTGTCGTTTGTTTATGTGTTACATATTTGTTTTTCGTTCATTTTTTTACTTAAATAAGGCCGTTAGTTTTCTCGTTTGAGTTGTTTTACATTGTCTTATCGGGACCTTTTATAGCTGACTATGCGGTATGGGCTTTGCTCATTGTTGAAGGTCGTACGGTGACCTATAGTTGTTAGTGTTTGTGTCATTTTGGTCTTTTGTGGATAGTTGTCTCATTGGCAATCATACCACATCTTCTTTTTTATATGCTCGAAACATTAGAATAGTTTAGAAATTTATCAAATCAAATAATCCTTTAGTGATGGTTGAAATTCTAAATTGATGTTTAACCGCGCTAAATATATTTTATGATAATCCTACGAATAAGTCAGGAACGGAGTTTCAAATTTGTAATTCAATAGTTGTTGTTTGTTTCTGTATTTGTTTGTCGTATAGTGTTTTGTAAATCAATGGTTTTCTCGTTTGAATAGTTTTATCATTATGTTAAATGGTATCGGCGTTTGCTACATGTGGAAGTGCACACATTTACGACATGTTATTGCTTAAACACACAGTTTCTTCTTCCCGCTAATAATATATAGTCACCATTTGCACTTATATGCGAATGGCCGATTGACAGTCGCTCCAAAATATTTTGAAACATTTCAGTTAAAAAAAAACTTTTTTAAGTCTGGTTTTTGGAACATTATCACAAAGTTTACGTAATACATGTGTAGCTTTTTATTTAGATAAACTGTATTAATCCATACATTTCGGAATTATTTAGCAACTATATCCAAATGACGAGGAAGTTCGAGGTTATTCAAGTAATAAGATTAAGGAAACTTTGGTTAACACAACAGCATTTTCAACAAAGTAGTTTATTTTTGTTTGACAAACTCGAAAAGAGGGGGAAAAGTAATAAAATGGTTACTTAAGCATTTACTTAATTTCTATCACAAAATAAATGCGTTTAATATTTTAGATACAGATACAATATAGTGCATTCGTAAATGTAAAACACTTTTTAATAGAAAATTTAAAAGAGATACAACAACAGTGTTTATTTTAAAATTGCTCAAGTCTGTAGGGCTTATTCCCGATTGTCCAACTGTTTTTGAAATTAAGAGCTCATATTGTCCCACATGAAAAGTTTTGACTGGTCCACATTATTTTATGAGGCGAAATGTTCTTATCCCTTGTTAGATTGTCTCTATGGTTTTGTTTCAGATATATAAGCCAAAATCTACATTTTATGCGATGTTCTATTTTTAGACATGGCGGCCATGTTAACTATTGGGCGGGGTCATCGGATACTTTTTTGAAACTAAATACCCCAAGGATGATTTTGGTCATGTTTGCTTTAATTTTGCCAGTAGTTTCAGAAAAGAAGATTTTTGAAAAAATTAATGACGACGACGAATAATGAGAAAATGAGAAAAGCTCACTTAGTCCTATGGTCCAGGTGAGCTAAAAAGCAAAACGGACAAAAAGCAACGGACAAAAAGCAAAAGTGTCGGACAAAAAGCAAAATTATCGGACAAAAAGCAAAACGGACAAAAAGCAACGGACAAAAAGCAAAATTATCGGACAAAAAGCAAAATTATCGGACAAAAAGCAAAACGGACAAAAAGCAACGGACAAAAAGCAAAATAATCGGACAAAAAGCAAAATAATCGGACAAAAAGCAAAAGCGGACAAAAAGCAAATTGCGGACAAAAAGCACCGTATCACAGGCGTGCCATAGATAAACTAGATTTTTTCGAATTTGAATTAAGCTGAGATAATCTTAGTTTATCTGAGATAAACCGGGATTATCTGAGAAAATCCGGGATTATCTGAAAATTCTGAGAAATTTGATTAACTGAAAAAAAGGAGCCAATAGAAAGTCACGACACATTGGAAGAAAATTTCATGGTCATAAGGGATAAGGTATAGAGACCATGGAGCATCTATACAGACAGAATAATGAAAGATAAGGCTCTTACGGGAAACGTTTTAGAACGTTTATTTTTTTCTAAATTTTATAAAAAATAACAAGTGATATATTCAGGATGTACATGTATTACAAGTATATCGATATTAATGAAGATCAGAGGGAAGTTGTCTTGAAAAGTTTCTTTTAAGAGAATTTGAATGTAATATCCGTTTTTATTTTTCCTTATGAAGATAGTGAAATGTGTTACATAAATCTGACATCCGCACAATACTCTAGTTCAGGGAAACAATGCGCATGTGCAAGATCGATCGTCATTTTGCGTTATCGACTAATTAGATACGAGATTTGATAAACTGGGGGCATTATCAGTTTATTGATTTATCAGATCGGCATCGTTATTACGTCAGATTAATGCAGACTTTATTTTCACATGCTACGGCAAACGAAAATGTATACAACATATGACAAACAAAAGGCAGCAGAGAACAGAAATTACAGATTATACAATAATATTATGACAATATATGTGATCTAATTTTCAAAGCGGTTGCATCTGAATAAATGCATAGTTTTACTGTCAGAGATTTATAATAAATTATCTAACTTGTGCCGATTTGGCCAAGAACAGTAGAATAATATAACATTCTATACGCACAGATCTATACGTTGGACATGATAAAACAAAATGATATTCGTCTTCCAAAACATTTTTATTGCAACATATACGAAATTCTATTTTCTCTTTGAGTATTCAAATAATGTGCCGCTAAGTAATTCTGTTAATATAGATACATTACAACGAAAATCTAAGTATCTTTCAAAACCAAGTAGTACTTTAAATTATATTGTTTATAAATACAAAAGTTGTTACATTCTTATAAAGCTGAAGAGTCCACTGAAATATTAAAACAGACTATTTTGACCGTTATGTTAATTAATCTTAATTACAAAATGAACGGTTTGATATATGTCACCTGACTTTGTTACCTTCACGCAAAATGGACAGATTCATGCTGTGATGTTCACTTAGCAGATCGTCTGTATATTCAAGAAGCTACGGGTGCTATTTCATTACCATATCTGAGGAACTGATCTTAGGTCATACAAATAACAGTCAATCAACACCTAGGCCATATGGTATCATAAAGTTTTACCTTAAACTATAAATCGCACCAGGCGACAGTTAGACACAATTAATATACCCTTAATATTCGTAATTATGTTCTTACAATAAGGTATCATTAAAATATATGTTCAAAATGCTAGCCCTGATTGCATGCGTGTATTTACATAATGCTTTTGTGCTTAATTCAAATGCATCGGATATTGACAATTTTTGAAAGGAGGGGGATCTGGGTCGTTCGGCATTTTATTTTGATATATTGTGAAGCATACATGTATACAGAATATCCAGTTAATTTCAATGAGATTTATATATAAAGATCTTGAACAGAACAAAAATCTTTATATTTTTTGTTGTATCTTAAGATAGTAAATTCATTTTTGTGTCAGAAAATCATGAGTCAAATTAGTAGGTAGAAAAATGATACTAAATGCGATTTTTTTGTTATACTACAACTACTATAGAAAAAATACCCCCCCCCCCCCCCCCCATACAAAAAGAAAATAATTATTGCCGTCTTGTCGAATGCAAGGAGGTCTTTAAGGTTTATGAGTGAAACAGCTGCCTACTTGGTTCTTTTGACATCCATCCTTCTTTTTGACAAGTTTCGCGAAAGCGATACTTATTGATGCTAGGTTCCGTCGTCGGCATTTACGCCGACTAATTCAGCATTTAGGTTCAGTCTGTGGTTAAAGTTTTGTTTTACATCAAAATCGTTGTCAACTATAATGGAATTTCAAGAAATTGGGACAGAAGCTTCTTTATGTCCAAAATACAGTATCCAGGGCAAATTTTTGCAAATATTTATTTTCATTTTTCCGCATTTTACTACTAGATGCATGGACTTCGTTTTTCCTGAACAGTTAATTTCATGTTTTGTCTGAGGTTAAAGATTTTCGCGCAGTCATCAATAACCGTTTTGTTTAATCGTCCAGTTGCAAGTTAAATGCATATCCATGCAGGTCAAGATCACGATAATGATATATGAATGTTGTAACTATTGTGTTCTACATTGCGCTGGACTTTAACTCGTTTGTTCAAAATGCAACAGTCAGAGTAAAGACATTGAATATATCTTATAAGTGGGTGCGGCTTTTTTGCTAAGATTTTAATTCCATATGACGATCTGTAGCTGTTTGATTTTATAGGAACTTATTTTGAACAAGGAACGTATATATACTGTACCAAGGTTTAACGTTCAGATTATTTATACAATATTGAAAACATAACATTTATGAAGCCATGATTTTTTATTTTTTATTGCGAATTCATCGCATAATATCATTCATTACGACTATTTTAAACAAAATGTTCCGAAATTTTTCAAAATATTATTTATTTTACTTTATTACACATAAACAAACAAAAAACAGATGACACTCAACGACTTCACAGGTAAACGGGAAAGCAGCAGGCGTCCTTATAAACGACTATTTAATAAAAACACCGAATATTGATGTGTACCATATATGACTTTGCCCCCAGTTCATCCAAATCTCGCATATTCTCGCATGAATTTTAATTAAACGCTTGACCCACTCAGAATTCTAGGTCGCGAACAAGCTTTCCCTGAACTAGTCTATTAACCAGGACAAATAACTTTAATGTTCAAAATAAGTTTAGCACAGTTGAAATACACTATTTAGAAGTCCTAAACGGCGTTTTGCATTTGCGCCGATCTGCATTTCATTTGCGCCGATTTTTTCTTTCATTTGCGCCGATTTTTTTTTTCATTTGCGCCGATTTTTTTACAGGTAAATTACAGGTGAAATGATATAAGAAGATATGGTATGAGTGCCAATGAGACAACTCTCCATCTCAGTAATGTTATTTTCGTTTATCATTAAAGACCTTTTCCGTTAGCCAGTTGTACATATGTTATGATACACTTTGTCAATCATAACATGTATATAACTGTTGTCTCCTGCTCAAAATCAAGAAGTAAAAACCTAGGATAAAAGCACTTTGTTTATACTAAAATGACGAATTAAAAAATCGGCGCAAATGAAATGCAGATCGGCGCAAATGCAAAACGCCGTTTAGGACTTCTAAAAACGGCGTTTTGCATTTGCGCCGATCTGCATTTCATTTGCGCCGATTTTTTCTTTCATTTGCGCCGATTTTTTTTTTCATTTGCGCCGATTTTTTTACAGGTAAATTACAGGTGAAATGATATAAGAAGATATGGTATGAGTGCCAATGAGACAACTCTCCATCTCAGTAATGTTATTTTCGTTTATCATTAAAGACCTTTTCCGTTAGCCAGTTGTACATATGTTATGATACACTTTGTCAATCATAACATGTATATAACTGTTGTCTCCTGCTCAAAATCAAGAAGTAAAAACCTAGGATAAAAGCACTTTGTTTATACTAAAATGACGAATTAAAATATATGTACAGCATTCAAATCCATAAAAACGGAGTACATTCAAATCATAAATCTGTTCTTTCCGAGTATGTATAGGCAACACATCTAATATATTCCTTTCTTATGACTTCGTCTCTTCTATATTTGGCGTAATTGTCGATAACGAAGGCCACCTTTTCTTTGTCTGGCATACGTACTGGTTGGGGCATTTCTAGAGATCGCATTTTCTCACAAGGAAGCTATTAAACCAAGAGTTCCAAATGGTGAAGTTGAATTCATCCCTTTGTTAATTTTATGGACGCCATCACGAATTGGTTGTCCGTTATGGAATGTGTACTTGTACGTTGTCTAAGAATGTATGACATTTGTCATCAGCAGGAGCGGAGCGTCAGACTATGTCAAACGTGAAGCAGTCATCGATTTCATTTTAGGGAAAGTAATGGTAACCCGAAACATTGGGATAGCAATTTACCAATTGCAATGTCACTTGATTTGTCTTTATACTCTCTGCTCAGCCAATGTAAAAGTATGAACTTACCTGTAACTTACCTGTAAATCCAATTAGGGAAAAATATAAAATCGGCGCAAATGAAAAAATGAAATCGGCGCAATTGAAAGAATGAAAAATTTCAAAATCGGCGCAAATGTCATACGCCCGTCCTAAAGAGTTTCCTATTAGAAAGTTATAATCTTAATTAAAAAAGATACCACGCTCCATTATCTTTCCGTAATTTTCTCTATTAAAACAGTGAAATATGGTATCATACATTTTATTGCTTAAATATACATTTTAGTACTTACATTTTGTGTTTAGTAAATTGAAATTTAAAATTTTAAGTGTTTTTTTGTCAATTAGATAATCTAATCATGATGATGGCAACTGCCCAATACCTGAAATATTTATTACCTTACAACTTCATTATATTGTTTATTGGTTTGTTATTTAACGACACGTGCGACTGCCCAGTGCAATGTTAACCATTAAACAAACGCTGTTGGGTGTTTGATCGGTTCATTTTTATTTATCCAACTTTTTAAAAACTATATGTAGTATAGGTAAAAAAAGTTTGATAGATGAGATCAAAGGTAATCAAGAACAAAGGTTTTTATTTTAAATTAGAGTTTGGGTTGAAAAATAAGAGTGAAATTATACCCGGATTAAATTTTCTGTAGTATTATTTAGCATAGCATGTTAAAATGTGCAACTGACATTTAATTTTCATCCTCGTTGAACTAGGTGGAATACTGCATCAGTGTAGTGATATACGTTGATCTGTCCTTGCTGTAGTCTATCCTTAAGTTGGGTCAGTCTGTTGTCTATGGGCGGAACCGTAGCTCATAGGTCCTTATGTTATTTTTGGACTATTTGCGGACAATAGATGGTTCGGCAGCTATTGTCTATGTAGGTTTAGGGGCGTTTCCATGATATTTGAAAGAGGGGGCGGGGAATGAAAAAAAAACGGCAATTATTTTTCTCTGCCGAACTTCCTCCATTAATTGTCTATGGTTTGTTAAAATGGTTGGATTGATCTTAAAAGCAGAAGACCAATAACGAGAAATTCCAAACATACGGTATAAGGCGTTACTAAACATTTCAATAGTCCTAGGCCAGGATTTTATGAATGAAAGACGTAATTATGGTTGTCCTGGTAGAGGGTCCATGAGGAAGCTCAAAAGCTCCTGGGTTTCAACAATTAGCATCAAATTATGAAGAAGCTATACTTATAAATATCTCTCTATTTTAGATAAGATTCTGGTTTCTTTGAACAATTATACATGATACAAGACAAACAAACACTGAAGTATAAAGTTCGTTCGTTTTAAATATTGTCGGATTTGATATGGAATACACGATTGAATATGGAAAATTGACTTTAATGTACAACAGTGCTAAATTAAAGCAATCGTGTCACTGTCTTGTTCCGATAGGTGGTACCAACTAATGGATATTGAAACAATATGATACTACCAAAGGCTATCAAAATTGGGAAGTAAAAATACTGCTTTTCTGTAAGTCGTCGAACCCCTGATTTGTGGGTTTCTTCTGTATAAAAGATGAAATATTTATTTATTATCTAAAATAAAATATACTATAAAACTTACTATCGCCTATTTTATATATTTTTTTAAATAGTATAAAAACATACAGGAACAAATTTACTGTCAAATTTTAGAAAGACACCTTACTATCACTAAACAAACAACCCAATAATTAACAAAAATAAAAAGTTGGCTAAATGAGAATACCTTATTTTAAAAGTTGGACAAATGAGAAGATATCGTTTGATCGCCACATTTTGCATAGAATTAGATCTAAATTTTTTGCAACTTGTATCTTTATTTTTGTTCTAAGAACACATTTCGCACTGAGTGCAATCAGGAGGTCCAGGACGGTTTTGAGACTTTCTGGAAAATTATTACTTAAAATATTTGTCTGACTGTTAAATAAAATACATGTAAATTCATGGAGTGTCAGTGAGTTTTAATTTTTTATACAAATGAGACCCCAACTTTGGTAGTCCAGATTGAACACATTGGACAATCGTATATATGCAATAAGAAACAGATGTATCCACAGGCACTTGTCTCAGAAAAAAAAAATTACCTATATACCTTAATATAATTAAGGTATATAGGTAATTTTTTTTCTGAGACAATATAATTAAGGTATATAGGTAAAAAAAAAATTCTGAGACAAGTGCCTGTGGATGTATCCACAAAATTATAATAACATTTTATGAACTTTCCTGCTTTAATAAATCATTTTTAATACACTTTTAATGTAATACTATTTATAAATCAGTGTTTAAAAGTCACCAATATATGCTAATAAAGATTAAAACTTCATATAACATTGTTATACTTAATCTTGTAAAAAAATCATTAATAAATACTGTTTAAACTAAGATTAAAATTGCATGTGTCATTGGGTCATTTCATGTGTTATTCAATCATTCGTGTTACGTATCTCTAGTACTTATCTATGGATAAGAGCTAACACTACCAAAAACAAATTCACTAGAATCATGGAAGTATGCTAGAATTAATCGAAAAATTCTAGAAAAAAACTACCTCTAGGCTTATACTTTCATCAACAACTTATGTAGCAGATGTAACAATCATCATCCTATAAACGGAATACTTCCAATAGAAGCCCAACTTCATATTAGACTATTGAACAACACCTTTTGCGCAAGAAATCGAGTGGCGCTATGTTAAAAAACCTGAAACTATAAGGCTAAAAATTTGAAGAAAAAAACGGAAAAAAGTGGGATTGGCCTATTTGATGGCTTCTAAGAAAAAATAATGAGGGGAGTCACCGGGTATAACTATATAGGTCTTGTAGAGGAGAAACAGGTGCATCTTTTGCGCAAGGTATCGAGTGACACTATGTTAAAAAAAAAATTGAAAAAGGGGGATTGTTTTCATAGCCTCTATAGAAAAATAATTAGGGGTGTCACGGGGTATAGCGTGGTGATAGATACAGTATACAGAGTGATTGTAGATATACAGAGCTGTGATTAAATTCTTAATTCGACGTCCAATTGTTTGATACTCAAATCCACGCCCAATGACAATGTTCCGTCATGTATTGCCAAAACGACGTCCGATTACCTTTATAGTATCTATAGTAGTCTTCTCTTACCGATGTCCAATATCAATGAATAATAGAATAACAAATTGCTGCACTTACACTTATACATGTAAATGCATATTGATAAATGGCATGCGAGTATACTTAAATCAGAACCCAACGACAAAGAAAACTAAACGAAATATATATATAGGGCAACACTCAGTCTTCAACAGTAGACGAAATAAAGAAGTATAAATGCCAACTGTTAGAGTATTATAATTTGGACTAGCTCTGTAAGAAGTTTGTCAACAATTTATTGTTTTACACCTGGAGTGAAAAATATACAAAATAAATTGGCATTATGTTTTTATGTTGTGCTGTTACACCACTGTCTCAGATTATAGGAAGATTAAGCGCTCACAAACATATTAAACCCAGTCATCCAAGTCTCAGTTTATAAAAGAAACCCACTATAGGTCAAAATACGGTCTTTAATACGGATCCGTGGCTCACACCGAACAACAAGCTGTAAAAGGTAAAGGACTATATAATTGCTTACATCCACCTTATTTGAATTCTGGTGTATAGTTGTCTGATTAGCAATCTCTACACGTTTCATTGTTTTAATATGTATAATTTCAAATGACAGGCGGGATCAGATACCGTGGGAGGTTATTGATGATAATGGCGAAGTTACTACGGACAAAGAACGTGTATTACAAAAGTGGAAAACGGACTATCAAACATTGTTCAACGATCAAACTGACAGCATGCTATATGATGAATGTCACCTAGACAGAATAAAGAAGGGGGAAATTTCATCAGACCCGGAACACGTTGATACATCTTGTTTAAACGAACCTATCACTCGTTGCGAAGTTGAGAAAGCGGTGAGCAGATTAAAATTAAGAAAGGCAGCTGGCATAGACAATATCCCAGCAGAAGTTCTAAAAAACAAAACCTGTATCGATATGTTACAAAATATTATAAATTTTTGTTTTGAAAACGGTGTTTCGCCACTTGAGTGGAAACAAGGAATTATAAATCCAATAGTGAAACCAAATAGTACAGACGTTCTGCTTCCTTTGTCATATCGTGGGATAACACTTTTGTCGGTGCCATGTAAAGTTTACTGTGACATTCTTAATTCTAGATTTGGAGATTGGATTGAAGATTCGGGTGTATTGGTTGATGAACAATGTGGATTTCGTAGAAAGCGAAGCTGCCTAGATCAAATATATAGTCTGTACTCTATCATCAATGACCGTAAATTGTCACGTCTGTCAACTTTTGCCTGCTTTATTGACCTGAAGAAGGCGTTCGACTATGTGAATCGGGACTGCTCAAGCATCCACATCATTTTGACCAAAAAAATAAAATAGCAGACTTCAACTCAGAAGTATCCAAATGTATCAAGGCTGAGGTTAATATCCAGTCATTTTCGAAGCAGTATGCCTGCATGGTCTTTCATTCAGGATAAATTAGAATATGTAAACAAGATAGTCCAATCGCAGAATAGTGTTTCAAGTTACTTTTTGTTCGTCAAAAAAATCTACGTGATCGGCTAATTAAGGTAAGCGGAGAGGATGATGAAACGCAGACCCTTGGACATGTTTCCTCTGAAATTGAACCTAGTGAAGTGATGTCTTCTCATCTGACTATAGCAACTAACAACTAAAACACCATATCCTGACTCCTGATATCGTTTTTGTGACATGGTAAACGACGTGATAAAAAAAATCAATTTGTAATATACCGTGAAATATTCCTAGGCTTATGAATTCCCGTTTCTATCTAGGTTCAAATACTGGTTTTATTTTCAATTAAAGAAAAGGTCCAATGTTCCCCGCCATGCACATCACAAATGTTCATGTCATGTTTTATCTATCAAAGGGCAAGGAACAAGGGAATAACTAAAAAAGCACTTGTTTTCTTTTTCTTTTCTCTTTTCAATATCTTCAGAGAAATTAAAGCTTACAGCAAATGAAATGGGATTTCCATTACCATTTATATTTCAAAGGGTCATAACTGGTTAAAAATATTTGAATATTACTTATTTTTGAAAGTGTCAAAGACATTGCTGATGATATGAGTTTCACTTAATCGGACAAAAATTGTACACATGAGAGTGCTAACACGACCGGTTGTTCGGAGGCCCGGTATTTTTATGTCTCCCGCAACGCGTTTAGCTAAATACTAGTAATCAAAAATCAAAAACCTACGGTTGTAGACGCAAATTCCTGGAAAGAAGAGTCACTTCAGTTCCTATATTCCGAAGTTCCTTAATTATACAAAAGTGCCGCTGTAATGGGGTCCGTTTTTGATATGTCAAATATAAAATTAGGTGGGAAACTTTTAAATGCAATATTCATGAATTAAATGAAGGTACTTTCGAGGAAACAATAAAATTCAGTTGAAAATATAAATATATGAAAAGGTGGGTATTTTGAATTTAAACAAAAATGTAACTAGTGTCGGATTCTGGGGGAGTACATGTGCTTAAATAAAAAATAATTTTCTGCATAAAAAGGTCCAAAATTTTTTAGCCTCGCTCCGCTCGGCGAAACATCCACATCATTTCAACCCTGGCTACGCCATTGTCAATGATGATTGTGGCCAAGTTTAGTTTAATTTAGCCCAGTAGTTTCAGGGGAGAAGATTTTTGTAAAAGCTATAAGCTTCTGTCAAAGTTTGGTACAAATCCAGGATAGTTTAAGAAAGTTATTAAAATTTCAAAAACTTTAACCACAGAGTGAATATTTGTGGGGGCGACGACGGAATGTAGGATTGCTATGTTTCACTATTTCGAAAAATGTTGAAGGCTAGCAAAATTAAGACCACTTGTAAGTAATATACAAAAAAACAGGAAATATTTTTTACAAAATTTCCATCTGAATATTAGCTTGATTGTAAACAAACTTCTGTTCATGTTTAGTACAGAGTTATTAAAATTTCAAAAACTGAGTGAATATTTGTAGAAGACTACAAAAGAAATGTAGGATGGCTTAGATAGTCTTGCTTTTGCCACTAAAGTTGCAGGCGCTATAAAAACATGAAAATAAGTTCATGGTCAGATGTACCTCATCAGACAAACATGTTTACCTTTATATAATCATTCTGTATACCAAATATAGTTGACCCTTTTTTTAATATCTCTTATAACTTTTACTTATAGTATCCAAGAAATAATCCTTATCACAAAATTTAAATATGAACAAATATCCATGAAAATAAGGTCAAGGTCAGAAGAACCTTGTTAGACAGACATGTGCACCATACAATCATTCCATCCATTAAAACATAAATAAACATGAAGAATTACCTTGTTTCAGAGAAACAAATACATAATCACAAAACTGAACATTAATCACTGAACCATGACTTGTTTAGGCTAGGCATTCCCTCAGGATGGTAATAATGAATTGCTGTTTAAAGTCCTGTGGCAATTAAATGCATATTCAGGACAGGTTCGTGAATATTAAGCCTACTTTGTGCAATCCACAAATAGAGCAGCAGCAAATGCCATTTTTTAAATCATTGGTTTTACCAACTTGAGACCAACGCAATAACACAAGACCACTGATGTAATCTTTGTATGAAGGACATGTATACCTTTTTTATAATTTTATAATATACCAAATATATAGTCAGCCATATTACACATTAGGTTGCAACCATTTGATTTTCTGGGGGGGGGGGGGGGGGGGGGGTGTGCTATGGGTTTTTTTTCCTGTGCAAACTTTTTTTTTCGCCTTTGGTGAAGAACAATATATTTTTTTAGCGACAAACCAAAAACATTTTTTTTCTTTCAATTTTAGCATAAAATAGTGGCAGCTGAGGGTGAAACCAAAATTTTTTTATTCTCATGGTCCAAAACAAATTATTTTTTCACCAAAACCTGGAAACAAACTTTTTTTTCAAAAAAAAACCCATAGACCCAGCCCCCCCCCCCGAAAATCAAATGGTTGCTGCCTAAAAAATGTCAAATTCATGTCATAACAAGAATGTGTTCAAAGTACCCAACATGGATGCCCCCACTCGCATTATCATTTTACATGTTCAATGGAACATGAAATTGGGTAAAAAGTCTTCTTTGGCATTAAAATTAGAAAGATCATACCATAGGGAATGTGTGTACTAAGTTTCAAGTTGATTGGACTTCAACTTCATCAAAAACTACCTCGACTAAAAACTTGAACCTGAAACTTGCACTTTCCTTTTCTATTTTAATTGGACCGTGAAATTGGGGTCAAAAGTCTAATTTGGCTGTAAAATTAGAAAGATCATATCATAAGGAACATACATACTAAATTTCATGTTGATTGCACTTCAGCTTAAAAAAAACCTACCTTGACCAAAAACTTTAACCTGAAGCGGGACAGACGGACGAACGGTACGACAAACGGACGAACAGACCAGAAAACATAATGCCCCTCTACTATCATAGATGGGGCATAAAAACACCCTGGTTATTGAACCTAAAATATAGGGTAAAATGTATAATGAAACACCATGAGGCATCTGCATACAGATATGGAGCTATCGAGCCTCTTCTACAGTTTGCATAATTATGATTTTACATAAATCCTTTTAGCATTATAGTCACCTATTAACAGCATTGGTAGCTATATGATGGTAATCAGCAAACACAATGATCAATTCTGTAAGGTAGTGCTTAAAGCAATGTTTATTTTGGGTCTTATTCAAACCAGCAAAGAAATTACACAAAAAATTCTTAAAAAATTTGAATGATGATGATCGACACCTAATGGAAATATAAATCATCTGCATGTGTGTCATACCGTGGACCACAGAAATTTCTTCCCCCTTTACTTATCCAAATTCAAATGAAATGAGGCTGGTTTTTCAAATATATTTTATTTACCAATTATAATTATTATGATATATCACAATGATACAAAATATCCAAATGAAACCAAACACAATCTGCTTTTGTTAGGTGTGTATGAATATCAAAAAACAAATTGATTCTAGGGATATGATTTTGGACACGTCTGTAAATTATCTCTACAATAAAAAGGAGGAAAAGGATCTGCATCATGGGTTTTGTATCATTAGCATAATATTACATTTATAAAAAATAAATGTTGACATTACTGAGGATTCTATTTATTTTCCGGGTTGTTTTTATAATATTGTTTTGAATACTAATTAGGGGGAGATAATCCTAATGTAATTTCCAATTAAATAAGCATTATGAATTAAATTAAATCATGTCTAATTTTTGATACATGTATTAAATTCTGTAAACAGAGTAATTATTCTTTGTTTAATAAAAAAAACCTTTTTATTGCTAACCAAACTTATAAAAGAATTCCATAAACAACAGAATCCTCAATTAGTGCCAACTTTTAAAAATGACATTAAAAAAACATTACAATTCTTAAACAAAGGAAATTAAAGCTGTTTATGCTACAATAAAAAATACATGAATCAAATTATTTTTTGAGAAAAAACTCAACTTATTTACTGGGTTATAAAAAAACAAAATAGCAGAGACGTGGATTAAGAGGATTTTTCAGAGGGCCCCCTTCAGTGGGAAAAATTTGGTTTAATATTTAGGGAATTACTAAAACATGACTGGAGCAGGGCCCCGCTGAAGCAGTCAGTGCCCCCCATATTCCTGGAAAATTTCTGGATCCACCACTGACTAAATATCTTGATCTATGCAAAAAATTATTAGATCACCAAGGATATGTTTAACAATTCATTTCATATTTTTAATCACATGCTGTTTTAAAATAAAAAGTAAAGTTTATTTACTCACACCAAATTTCTAAGCATATTAATCTTTATTAAATATCCCCCCCCCCCCCCCAAACCCCTTTCGGAGGAAAAATTTGGTTGATTGTACAGGAAATGACTGGTGTTGGGCCCCTTTATGTTAAGTTCTGGATTCGCAAATAGGTAAAGTGAGTAAGTGTATGATATGTTTGTTTATCCATCTACAACTTTAACCCACAATTATCAAGATTAAATGGGACTTTCTCTAAACTTTCAAATAATCTTCAGTATCTGCCAACACTGTGTTCTATTGTTTTCACTTCAAAAAGGTTGGGAAAACCCAAAATTTCATTATAATAAATTAAAAAACATACTGCCTTTAGTACAGAAAATCAGCTGAAAGTTTCAATGAAAATCTACCAAGCTGTGGATGAGAGCTGATGATGGACAAACAAACAAACAATACAAATCTTCTTTAACACCCCATTTCAAAGGCATATTTATGGGGATGTCTCCTCTCCCTGTTGCGGGAAAAATTTTGTTTAATCAATTGCGCTGGCCCCTCTAAGAAAGTCCTTTAGGACCCCGCAAAATTTAAGTTTTAATGATTCATCAATTAAAAAACAATAATTGAATGCAAATGGAATACAAATAATATAAATAAAAAAATATCCAATTTGAAACTCATACAGGAATAAAAACAATTTGTTTACAACTCATTCTGCCACAAGATTACTGTCTAAGGATTCTACTAAAAAAAGATAGTAACAGTTCAGCCACGGTTAGCAGGATATTGTCTGAAGATTGTACCACACAAGGCAGCCAAGGGGACACTTTCAACTGAAAAGAAATAAAGTCAAGTTTTAATTATTGTTTGATTTCGAATTAATTATTATTCTGGAATATAATAACATTTAATGTGGAATTTTTCAAATAAAAAAAGAACCTGATATCACTGAATGTGAAATATAAAAAATAGAAGATGTGGTATGATTGCCAATGAGACAACTCTCCACAAGAGACCAAATGATACAGAAATTTAAAACAACTATAGACTGTATGACCGTCGACAATGAGCAATGCCCATAAACCATTATCAAGTCAACTATAAAAGATTCCCAAAATGACATCTGTAAAACAATTCAATCAAGATAACTAATGGCCTCATTTATGTACAAAAAATGAACAAAAAACATCTATGTAACACATCAACATACAACCCCAGAAACAGGCTCCTGAAGAACAAAAATAAACTTTCCAAACTTTTCTGAGACTTAAGGTGGTACCTTACACTACAGGGAGATAACTCTGTAAAATCAGCTAAACGTTTTAATTACGTTGTGTTATTTAGGGAGGATTAAGCTTTTTAATGATCAAAAGTAGTGTTTGTAAAACTGCTATATAATCAGTGTAATTTATCTGATAAAATAGTTCGTTCAACGTTTTTGAAATTTTTATATTTTTGTCAAAGGGTCAAAAGTAATACTTTGTCAAAATTTTATGAAAATATAAACGAGCCAAATTAATTTTAGTGAAAGTGTTGGGTACCACCTTAACATCAATTTTCCATGAGTAATTATTTGAAATATTCAACATGATGAATGCAGAAGCTGCTGATAAATTCACTAAACAAAAAGTTAAAATAATTGAATACGGTATGTTATTTGTTGTTTAGTTGACACTTACTCCACACAAAATTTATGTTAAAAATGTAGGAATAAAATTCTTTTGAAAGTTGAAACGAATGTATGAACCACTGAATGTAAGGCAGTTATTATGCATCTTTTTATAAAAGCTATTTTTTTACTTGATATAAGGTTATATCCCCTTCATATTTCTTGTTCAGGAAAGGGACAAAAAATTAGTAAAAATGGATACATAGATATCTAGGGGCATAGATACATGTATAATTAAAATTTAAATTGTTTGTTGATTAATAAATTCTCACCTTAAACAGCTCTCTTTACTCCTCAAGCAAGTTACCCAAAGGAAACTTGTGATGCTAACCTGTAAAACAAAGTTCAAGGTCAGTTATTTGCAACTTTAAAAAATATATATATATCATAATAATTGATTAAAAGTTCTCGAATAACATACAAAATTCTGAGAGAAAATAATTGGTATTCAAAATCAAACTAATGGTTATGTTTTCTGCTCTTTGTATGTTTTTTTTATCTCTCCAACTCATTCTCGATTGCTATTTTCAATTCTATTAAGTTTGCAATACAAAAATAAACTTGTACTTTATCATATAGTATAGTATTTCAAACCTTTAAAAAAACAATTGATATCAATTACTATTAAATTATGAAAAAAACTAAAAGCTTGTATACCTACCATCATGTTAACAAAATCAGATATTCAAGTCTTACTCCCCACACCATGAAAACATTGTAATTTCAACAACCTGGAAAAAAATGTTTTTAAGATTAAATTGTACATAATATTTTTTTTAAAAGTGTAACAAAACTATGCCTTGTCACATTTCTTATGAATTTGTCTTATACTATCATTTTCTGTATGTTAACTTGATACCTAAGGTACAAAACAATTCAATTGAATACAAGTTGTTGTTCACATCCATTTGCATTTTTGTGCATCTGATGAGTTGAGCCTTTTTCAACTGATTTTTATAGTTCGTTCTTATGTTGTACTGTTATACCACTGTCCCAGGTTAGGGGGAGGGTTGGGATCCTGCTAACATGTTTAACCCCGCCACATTATTTATGTACATGCTTGTCCCAAGTCAGGAGCCTGTAATTCAGTGGTTGTCGTTTGTTTATGTGTTACATATTTGTTTTTCGTTCATTTTTTTTACATAAATAAGGCCGTTAGTTTTCTTGTTTTACATTGTCTTATCAGAACCTTTTATAGTTGACTATGCAGTATGGGCTTTGCTCATTGTTGAAGGCTGTACAGTGACCTATATTTGTTAATATCTGTCATTTTGGTCTATTGTGGATAGTTGTCTCAATGGCAATCATACCACATCTTTTTAATGTGTTATAAAATTGTTCAGCATTGATGAAGATGTCCTCAAAATCAAACCCATTATAAACAAATAATTTAAAATGCCTATAATAATATGATCATTAGTTTTGTGGAATATTTCAACTCACCACATATTTTTCATGGTAAGACCTCAGACTGGGTTGAAGATTTAATTGACCATCTTCCTTAAGAGCTGCTATCCTAACCTGGAAGGTGGTTTATGTCCTCATCTTATTGTCCATTTGCTTTCAGAAATAACATTATGTAAAAATAAATATCAGATGCACTTTTTAAGTCTTTTGAAATTTCACCTAATCAATTGTAGTTACCCACAATTTCTCCCACCCTCCAAATCTATTATCTATAGCTAGAGCTCTGCTTCCATTTTTTTTTTATTTACAGAACTCTAAATAAAAGTAATTTTAGCAAGTATACATCTGATATTTAAAGAAAATGTGTACAAAAGTGAATATTTTAATTAAAAAAGTTATATTCCATATAAACACACAGGAAATTTCAAGTATAATGAGTATAACAAAGGAATTACCTCCCTTTTGTCCTGAAAATTTCACACTGTTGAGACTCCACACCCTTTAAATATTTAACAATACAAAATTTGTATAATTAAAATAAAGAAATAATAATATGTAAAAACTACAACACATTTCAATAAAGGGATGCGCTTTAGCACATGATACGGCCGTTGCTCTTTTAAGTTTCACCAAAACTGCATAAAATCCCCCTTTTTTAAGTATAAAAATTCATTACTTAAGAAAACGTAAAATCTAAAATTAATAAAAAGGGAAAGGGAGCTTATGTCAATAGATATTAACAATTCACCAAAGTTTCATGGACATTGGTGAAAGCCTTTTTGAGTTATTGTCCAGGTGTGAAAAATCCCTCTTTTTTATGAATAAAGCCCCATAAATCCAAAACTTAAAATCTGGAATTTATAAAAATTGAAAGGGAGCAATAACAAAATGTATATAAAAATTCAGGAAACTAAAAAAAAACACTTTACATATTTTTTTTTAGATTCTCCATTCTAAACCAACTGGAGGCCTTTTGACTAGACAGACCATTATTAAGTTGACAAGTAAAATTTGTCTGTTCCATTTCATTTTCAAAGTAAAAATGAAAGAGATACAGGGGGTGGGGGAATAACGAAGAAGATCTAACAATTGTAAATACAAGCTTCCAATCTAATTGAAAATGGAGAATCTTTACACCTTTTTTTTTTTTTTTTTTTTTTTTTTTATAAAAAATTACATTTTTTGAAATATATACAAAAAAAATTTGAATAACATTCTTCAGTTTTATCACATAATCATTGCTGCAGCCACAGCTTCCTGAAATAGAAATAAACATTCTTAAACATATTTGTCAAAACAAGATCAAACGGATATACCGATTTATACAATTATTAGCAAAAAAGGATGATTAAAAATCAATGGTTGATGTGCATCATGTTTATTTTCCTTTATTAGTTGTATGAATTAATGCATTGGTTTTCTAGTTTGAAACTGTTTCACATTTTGTTATGTTCAGGCACGGCCTTTAAAACTGGTACTGTAAAACCAGAAATTATTGCATGCTATTCTTGTGATTTTTCAACAAATGGACAAATATGCAAGATAAATAATCCCAAGATTTCAGAAAAATCTGGCCTCAAAGTTTTGCATTAGAGATTAGATTTATAAATACAAGTTCCTATTGTGATATTCAACCAGTTGCATTATCTACATTCATATAGGTTTTGCTCATTGCTGAAGGTCCTACAGTGATTGTAATTTGCTTCTCTTATTGATAGTTGAGTAGTTGGCAATCTTATAACATCTCTTTATTCTTAAATACCCAATCCAGATTACCAGTATAATTAAAACTATTAATTTGGAAAATATTTCAAAATACATGTGTTCATAAAAAAATACATGGTGAATTTAAAAGTTCATTAATCAATATTTTAGTTTCTTACCATAAAATTCAGCTCCAATGGCCGTTTCCCAGCTTCAATCCTTGCAGACAAGCTGTGGTGCTAACCTGAAATATAAAATACAAAATTGTTTTAAAGGATAACTTCTGAAATACTGTATCTATGATATATAAAATGGGTTATATATGCGATAGGTTTTGAGAACATTGGTTAGACATCAATCCAACAACACAATTCAATCCTAAAAGGAGTAGGCTTAAAAGATTTTTTTTTTTTTTAATCAAGCCCAAATACTACAAATTTAACATATATATTGTTCTGGTATCATTATTGATACAAAATAAACACTTCATTTTGGCACCTGACACTATAAACTATTAAGTTATGACATCTTGATTATGCAATTCTGGTGTATTCGCAAAAGCGCCAATTAAGGTCCAATTTTTCACAATTCAGAACAGTTTTTAGCATATCCAGTAATAGTTTACGTCTTTTTATTTAAATACATGTATTACCCTTGGTTCCTATAAGTTACGAAACATTTTGGATCAAAGGTATTCTTTAAGCTTTTAGGTAAGAAAATTCACAAAATTATAGCATTTTGATAATATCTCCTAATATAGCTAATTATGGAGACTACAATGTATTATAAAGAAGCGATTTATTTTAAGTCACATCAAGTTTCTTGAAATATATCCATTTAAGATCCAAATTGGGGCCCCTTTGATATTCTATGATAAAAGTTGAAATTTAAAATCTATTATAAGGCCATACTTTGCCAAGAGACCACTGTCATATGATACTGATAAAATAAAGAGTATATACTGTTGACCAAACTCTTATAAACTTTTAACCCTAAAAAAGTCAGTATTCATTTTAAAATAATCTTATTTATAGATTATTTTTTTTTAAACAGGATTAACAATACTGGTACCTACCTACATATTAGCTGTATTTGACCACCAAGTCTTATTCCCACACCATGAAAACATGCCACAGAAAGTACCTAAAAAGAAATTAACACATTTATTAATTTTACAAACCAATTTCTATGTCAACCTAAAGATTGATTTACACATTTTTCTGATTTCTTACTTCAAGTACCAATAGTATAAAATCCACATATTTTGTAAAGATTGAAAAACAAACAAAAGTAGTCAAGGTTTATGATTTGAATTCTGCACTCAACTAATTTGAATAATGAAAATGAGTTGTCTCCCATTGAATGAACAAATCTTGCTGTTAATTGTGCTAGTCTCCCCTTGAAAGTTAATTCCTATCTTAGAATTTACTCCTGCAATTGTAATAGAAATTCTTGTTAATGTACAATCAAGGGGTACAATCAAAATTACGTGATGGATATACACACACCGGAAGTTACAGTCGAACTCGCCGCTTGAAAGGTTAGTAGTTGCATTTTCTTGTTTATATCAATTTAATTTTGATTAATAAGTTGGCACACCGAATGTCGGATAGTATGTAGTTTTAAAATACACAATTGTTTTTGCTAGAAAGCGTGCAGTTATTGAAAACACTTCGACACAGTTCCAAATTTTCAACGAATTTTTGTGTCGAAGTGTTAGCATTAACTGCACGATTTCCAGCAATGATAATTGTGTATTTCAAAACTAGATAGTATCCGACATTCCGTGCACTACCTTATTTATTAAATTTCATTGATATAAACAAGTAAATACGACTACTTATCTTTCAAGCGGTCTGCTCGACTGTTACTTCCGGTGTGTGTATATCCATCACATGATTTTGATTGTACCCCTTGACAATGGTATCCCAAAATATTAAACTGGTAAATAAATTATTGAAAGATGTTTTTCATGCAGAAAATAAGGATGAATATGTACATTTAACAAATATTTCTAGAAAATGTATAGAAATTGTTTGACTTCAATAAACTTGCCTTCTCAATTTCATGGTAAAGCCTCAGACTTGGTTGAAAATTTTATTGACCATCTTCCTTAGAGCTGCTCTCCTGGCTGCCAGAGTGGCTGTCATCATTATCTTAATTGCAATCTTTTCTTTTTTGGTCCATTGTTTATAGAAATAAATAAAAAAAATATCAGATGCACTCTCAATTAATCATGTATCTTGAAAATTTCACCAAATCAATTCTACCCATAGTGTCCCATAATTTCTCCCACCCTTAAATCTATTATCTGGAGCTCTGTTTACATTTTTTTTATTTACAAAACTCTGAATAATAGTCATTGTTAGCTAGTATACATTTGATATTAAACAAAAAACTTATACATATGAATATTTAAGTAAAATAATAAATTTAAAAGAATGAGGAGTTAAATAGGGGAATAATTTATTACCTCCCTTTGCCAAAAATTTCACCTGTTTAGACTCCACATCATTGCTATATCTAACAAAAATACAAGATGGTATAGCTATAATAAATAATAAATAATTTGATATAAATTATTTAAATAATTAACAAAAATATTAAGTACATCATTGTTCACCTAGGTGGTTCACTTCCATTACTCTGATTTTCTCAACCAATTGAAAAAATGGACACCAAGATATATAACAAATCTTGCTTATTGTGGCATTTAACACTAAAAATCTGAATTAATCTTTTCTCACCAAGATGTGTTTTTTTTCTATGCTTCTTGTGAAATAATCTTTTTTATAGCTAAAAACACTGCAAAAAATAACAAACTAATGAAGAAAAAAAGAGATACATCCAATAAATCAGAAAACCAAAATGTACATTTTAACAAAATAACATTATTTTTCTTTTTTTTTTTAGATTCTCCATTTTTAACCTTCTGGAAATGTTTGATAACACATTGACCATAATTAAGATATCAAGAGTAGGTCTAAAAGTAAAATCGGAAAATTATGAAGTATCAATTTAGCCAACAACTTCCAGCTTTGTTGAAAATGGAGAATCTTTACAATTTTTAAATTTTTTTTTTGGTAAAAAAATATGAACATTTTTTAAAACATACACAAAAATAGTCTGAATTACATTCTTTTTGGTTTCAGTTGTATTGCACAATAATTTCCTGCAGCCACAGTTGAAGTCACCTGAAAAAGAAATATACATTCTAACATCTTTCAGAACAATATTCAATGCAAAGGAATAAGTAACTAGTTAATAAATGCACTTATGATGCATAGAACAATAGAACATTGCTTTTACTTTGCTTTGAAGTGATTCTGTAGACTGAATTTACAAACAACCAGTCTTCAGTAGCAAACAAGGGATGACAAGTAGTTGGTTGTTGTTCGACGTATTTATAGATTATCGTTGAGATGACCAATGATAATCTGTTTATCGCTATTTTACCTATGACGACCTTGTCAATTTCAATGTCAATTTTGTTAGCAACGCCACGTGGTCTCCTTAGTTTCTAGCGATAATTTTTCCATCTCAA
The DNA here is from genome assembly GCF_036588685.1 of Mytilus trossulus. Taxonomy (NCBI): domain Eukaryota; kingdom Metazoa; phylum Mollusca; class Bivalvia; order Mytilida; family Mytilidae; genus Mytilus; species Mytilus trossulus. Next base: position 54,654,890 of record NC_086379.1, on the reverse strand, counting down.
GCGAGAAGCATGATATGAAAATTATCACAAAAAAGATCAAAGGAAAAATGCACAAAATAGCGATAATTGTTATTATTTCATGGTTTCATTATAAATCAAGCTGTTGGTTTTCTTGTTTGAATTGTTTCACATTTTGCCATGTTTCTAACTTTTAAAGTTAACTGTAAGGTATATGTTTGGCTCATTGTTGAAGGCCATAGTGACCATTTGTTGCTTACATATCATTTGGTCTCTGGGAGATAGTTGTTTCAGTGGCAATCATACCACATGATGGTCCACATCCCATTCATTATACAATGTATATACGGGAACAATTTTAGAAAACTTAGATACATTTTTGTAGTAAGATTTTCTAAGTAACTGAATAATTTTTTTATTTCCTTTATTTATCTTGATACCTCCTTTTAGATTATATCACAGTTATAGTTCAAGAAAAATTAAAGTTTACTACGTCTCAAGATCTGCATAATTAAAATATAATACTTCTTTGCATAACATTCTAGGGTATTTACATGTTCTTGGCTAAATGACTCATTAATTTATGTATTGGTTCTTACCATATTAGTCAGCTCCAATGGCCATTCTCAGCCTCAATCCTTACAGACAAGCTGATGCTAATCTGAAATATAAAGTGTTAAGTCTTACCAGAATGGTTTCAAAAGATCACTGTTACCATATGAAATTATAAAGAAATAGGTTATATATGTGTAATAGAGGCTGAGAACATATATTAACTAGATAGCAATCCAACAAACTAAATAATGAGTTCGATATTCAAAATTACGTTATGTTTGTACTGATAAAGAAAAAAATGCGTAAACTAGAAACCAAACTCTTAGAAACTTTCAAGCCTGAACCACATAAAATTTAAAAAGAATATTTATAAAACATTTATTTTATTCGAAACTGTATACTGGCACCTACCTATATACTAGCTGTATTAGACCTCCAAGTCTTATTCCCACACCATGAAAAATTCTCACAAAAAAAACCTGAAATATATGAAAATTTACAATTTATATACTTTATATTTCAATTTCCCTGACATTTACCAAACATTATTCCAATTTCTTACTATAACATAAATAACTGTAAAATCAATATAAAAGATTAAAATCAAAAACAGTAAGTCTCAAGTTTATTGATTGAATTTTCAACTCCACAAAAATAATAATTTAAATATATTCCATTGTTTATAAAGGTAAATTATGAGTTATCTCCCATTGAATGGCAAAACTAACATTTTACATTAGCAACATCAACTCTATCATATGCCCTTAATATACAATTTTTATCAAATTACTGATTGTATAGAAAATGTTTGGCTTAATTAAACTTGCCTTCTTATTTTCTTGGTGAAGCCTCAGACTTGGTTGAAGATTTATGTAACCATCTTCCTTGGAGCGGCTGCCATGGCTACTTTTCATGCTTTTCAACATAATTCTTTGTGATAACCAGTTCACTGAATCCATTTTAATATTCCAATGTCCTTTCCGTTGTATATAATCCAATATACAATTGTCCAAAGAATGTTCCAAAGCATCTCACAATATTTTCTTTTTACATTCATGGCAGCATGGAAGTAATTCTCAATATAAAAAATAATTGTTTAAACTCATACATAAAACAGTAAAAATATCAGATGTGCTTTTATACATGTAACTTGAATTTTGAAAATTGACCAAATGTTTTTTTTTTAAATACCCACAATTTCTCTTTCCATTTTTATTTAGAACTATGTTTACATTTTTTTTATTTACATAGCTCAAATTATTGCTCTTATATTAGTTAGCAGACATCTGATATGTAAATACCTAAAAAAAGAGGTTATAAAAAAAGAACAGAATATTTATTGGCTAACACCTATAAATCACAAACATTTTTTTAATATTTTGGAGCATAGTTTAATAAAATTTCCCTTGTTTTAAGTTTCTCTTCACACACATCATAAGTATGAAAATAATTCTACAAAAATTGATCATAGCCTGAAGTAGCTCAGTTGTGCAAGTTCATATTTTCCATCAACAAAGGAGAATGGTCTTTACTGAAATTTAAATATATGGAAATATAAAAGGTCAAACATTTGTGATGACGATTAACCTTAATCAATTTGCATGCTCATCATGTGAGTTCTAAACAAAAATTGTTACATTCTTACAAAGGTTTAAATAAAAATCTCCTAATTCAAGAATAGAAAAAATTATAACTGCAGGAGTTGATTACACAAACGAGTACTGTCTGTAAATTTTAATAAAGTTTCACAAATTTCGGGAAAATGGGGGGAAATTTCTCAACCAGTTTCATACTAGGAATAACACAACTTCAACGTGAGTGCAATCTTCCTTTGAAGTTTCAATGGTAAAAGAAACGCTGATAATATAAAATACAAATATAATACAAAATAGTGGTATGTTGTAAGAAATCTTTACATTTAGGATAAAATTTAGGATGAAATATTGTAAACTCAAAAAATCCTGTTTCTTTAAATTAAAAAATAATTGTCCAAATTCAAATTCCATGTAATAAAATCATTAAACTAGAATAGTTGAAGGAAACAGTTTCAAAATTTACAATTCAAAAGTAACATTTTTGTTCCCAAATTAAGTTTGATACATGAACCATATTAATCGGTGATGTCAAAATTTGTTTTTCATAAGAATGCTTCCAAAAAGAGAAGAGAAATCACTGATATCTTGACATTAATAGAGATGGACTGACACAAGGTAAACTTTGGGAATGACTGGTTCCTTAAATGGAGGATAACAGTCAGAACTGGCTCCTGTCAATACACAAGACAGGAAACACCTCTTTTCTGCCATTTGGAAACAAATCCCATGTAATAACGTAAATAGTTTTTTCCATCTTCAAATGATAAAAAAGCAATTATTCTCCCCCAGGGGTGGTTCCAGCCATTTTTAAAGAGATGGGGCTCCCACCCAGGATAAAAGGCAGGGTTCAAACTAGGTTCTGTTCTCATTTAATTGCAACCAAAAAATTTGTACAGGTTCTGCAGATCCCAGTGTCTCGCTTACTTTTGCTGTTAATCCCAGGCTCAACAAAAATGAGGGGGGGGGGGGGGGGGGAATATCAATAAAAATATTCCTCTCAGACTATCATTTGATTGTAAGAAGCTTCTGTCCAAGTTTGGTAAAAATTCTTAAGGGTTCCGCGGAACCCAGTGTCTCGCCTACTTATGCTGTTAATTGCAGGCTCAACAAAAGAGGAATAAAATCAATAAAAATATTCCTCTTGATACTATCTTATGATTCTAAGAAGCTTCTGTCCAAGTTTGGTAAAAATACAGTATGTTTTGAAAACTTTAACTGCAGACTGTCTGTAACGTAAACTGGAAGAAAAACTAAGTCCATTTATAAGTAAAATACAGATAGACAGGTACAAAATTTTTTACAAAATTTTCTTATAGATACTAGCTTTTGATCATAAACAAGCTTCTGTCCAAGTTTGGAACAGGTCCAAAATAGTATAAGAAAGTTATTAAAATTTAAAAAACTTTAACCAAAGAGTAAATGCGTTGTTTTCTTGCAGAAAATCTAAGTCCATTTAAAAGTAAAATGCACAAAAAAATGGATTTATTTGTTAACAAAATTTACTTCTGGATACTATGTTATGATCATAAATAAGCTATTGTCTAAGTTTGGTACAAACCCAGGATAGTTTTAAGAAAGTTATTAAAATTTCAAAAACTTTAACCACAGAGTGAATGTTGTTTCCTGGCAGAAAAACTAAGTCCATTTTAAAGTAAAATATGGAAAAAATGGAATTTTATTTTTCCAAAATTTCCTTCTTGATACTATCTTATGATCATAAACAAGCTTCTGTATAAGTTTGGTCCAAATACAGTATAGTTTAAGAAAGTTATTAAAATTTCAAAAACTTTAACCACAGAGTGAATGTAATGTTTCCTGGCAGAAAAACTAAGTCCATTTATAAGTAAAATACGGAAAAAATGGAATTCTATTTTCACAAAATTTACTTCTGCACACTATGCTATGAACATAAACAAGCTTCTGTCCAAGTTTGGTAGAAATCCAGTTTAGTTTAAGAAAGTTATTAAAATTTCAAAAACTTTAACCACAGAGTGAATATTTGTTGACGCCGCCGACGACGCCGACGGAATGTAGGATCGCTATGTCTCGCTTTTTCGACTAAAGTCAAAGGCTCGACAAAAATCCAGAATAGTTAATGAATCTAATAATTGTTTTAAAAACTTTAACTTCAGAATATAAGGTTAACTAAGTCCATTAATAAGCAAAATACGGAAAAACAGGAAATAAGTTTTAACTATTTTTTGTCTAGATACTAGCTTTTGATCATAAACAAGCTTCTGTCTAAGTTTGTTACAAATCCAGAATATTTGAAGAAAGTTATTAAAATTTTAAAAACTTTAGTGAATGTATTGTATCCTGGCATTTATAAGTAGAATATGGAAAAATTAATTTGTTTCATTTACAAAATTTACTTCTGGGTACTATCTTATGATCATATACAAGCTTCGGTGGAAGTTTTAGAAATCCAGAATAGTTTTAGAAAGTTATAAAAATTTCAAAAAACTTAAACTAAAGAGTGAATTTTTGTGATCGCCAATGATGACGCTGCTGACAGAATGTAGGATGGCTAAGTCTCATGTTTTTTTCAATTAAAGTTGAAGGCTTGACAAAAAGTATTAATGGTTAAAAAAGAATGTTAAATAAAATTTGTTGAATAGTGTTTAATCAAATTTTGCAGAGGTACATGCTTCCAATTGGCTTCCCTCAGAGTTACATGCCTCTAATTGGGACCGCGCTGCCAGGGGTACTGCTTCTAATTAGCTTTAGCAGACAGAGGTATATATGTACTGCTTCAAATCAGCTTCGCAACAAGACAGAGGGTATGTGCTCCCAATTAGCTTCACTAAGAGGTACATGCTTCCAATTGGCTTCGCTCAGACAAACGTACTGCTTCCAGTGTCGAAATGGTACGGTATGCAAGTCTGTACTATATCCAGCCTAGTAAATGGTACATAATTGCAAGTCAAATGTCGTCCAAATATACAAAAACATATTTTATTTAACATTCTTGATCTAGTTTATTTTCGCATCTACCTTCACTCTCCTATTTATAATTTATCCTGATGGTGACATTGTGAAATGCAAATTATCATTACAGGATTCTGCAGTTCCCTATAGTTTCAATCCTGATGAAGGTGCCATAGGATCCAAAATATGGCTATCTTATCAGATTCACTTTAGCAATCCCTTAATTTTTTTTATTATCTTTTGATTAAAAGAAGCATGTCCTAGTTCTGTCAAAGTTTGGTAAAAATCCAGAATAGTTTATGAATTTAATAAATATTTTAAAAACTTTAACAGCAGACTGAATGTTATGTTAACTTGAAGAAAAACTAAGTCAGTTATAAGTGAAAAATACAGAAAAATGGAATTTTGTTTTTACAAAATTTACTTCTGGGTACATGTACTATCTTATCTTCATAAACAAGCTTTGGTCCAAGCTTGGTACAAATCCAGGAGAGTTTAACAAAGTTATCAAAGTTTTTAAAACTTTAACCACAGAGTGAATGTAATATTTCCCAGGAGAAAAACTAAGTCCAGTTACAAGTAAAATACAAAGAAATGGAATTTTATTTTTACAATATTTACTTCTGAATACTATCTTATGATCATTTACAAACTTCTGTCCAAGTTTGGTATAAATCCAGGATAGTTTAAGAAAGCTATTAAAATTTTAAAAACGTTAACCACAGAGTGAATATTTGTGGACAATGCCAATGACGGAATGTAGGATCGCTATGTGTCACTTTTTCAACTTAAGTCAAAGGCTCGACAAAAGGAGGATCCAACCTCTCCAGAACTCCCACCCTCTGAATCTACCACTGCCCCTAAAGTATGGTACATGATCTAATTTGAACCTGCTTAGTTATAAAAAAGAAGATGAGGTATGATTGCCAATGAGACAACTATCCACTATCCACTAAAGACCAAAATGACACAAACATTAACAATTATAATATGTTTAAAGTGAATATTGTATGCAATTTTTAAAAGAAATATAAGGGGAATTTCGAAAAGAAATGTCAAAATCTTGTCATGATGAGTAATTGTTAAATGCGACTAAAAAGTTAAAATTAAAAATAGTTGTTAATTATGTACTGATAATTATAAACCAAATAGTTATACCAAACATTTTTAAGAATTACACTGATTTTAGAAAAATATGATGCCGAATGGACAAATGTCATTTTTAGAAATTTCTTAATTAAATTAAATTTGAAACAAGTTATCTCCCTTGCTTAGAGGTAAAAGTTTTCAGCTGTGTAAAGACAAAGCAAAGAAACAAACAACTATTTCGCTTAAATACAACATTCGAGGCTAATTGATGAAACTTGATTACAAATATTTTTCAAGCAAAATGTGAATACTGTGGATTCCTTATTATTGACAGTTTTTTTATTATTATTATTCATGTGAATGACAAATTTGAGGTTTTCACAAAATTATTTTTTGGGGGATTTGTATGGAGAATTTGTAAAATGTCTGAATGAAAGCATATTATTGGGGGTTAGAGTTAAAAATGAACCCAAGAATGATATATTTGAAGCAAAATAATTAGATACTTCTGTTTAATACTAGGGATTTTTATCTAAATAACTCTGGGAAATGATGATAGTTTCAGATAAATAAGAATGAAGGTTTAAGGGGGGTATTTGAAATGATTTAAATACTTGTTCTTCCCACTTGGTCAAAGCATTAAGTGAATTTAATTTAAAAGGTAGATTATAATTTTGAAATGTTACTTTTACTTCACCATTATCTTGTTAGCAATCAGTGCTTTTAAGAAACAGATACCCTGAAATAATTTTGATGACGCTTAAGTATATAACATTTTGGGTAATTTTTCACAATAAGGTATTTGAATTCAATCTAAGATACAAATTTATTTTTAATATTTTGGTTTCCAATACATCATAATATGTCAAATATAATTTAGAATTTGATTAAAGACCTTTGTTTTTGACATTGTTTCGAAAATTATAAAACTTTTTTACAGATTTAAGCTCAAAATTATAATTTTTTTAATACTTAAATTACCAAACAAATATCAAATATTTTCATTTCAGAATTACATATAAAGATTCCCTCAAAAGCAGAACACCATATCCTGAACACTTGAAAACCATGACACCATTCAAAGAACCAATGAAAAAACAAAAGAAACAACCAGACCCTAGCAACTGCAAGCTACTCCAAAGAGAAACTATGTTAGTAATAGATAAGAAACGCAGCGCTCTGAGCTCAATGTATTTCTGAAATGGTCATTTGATATTTGCTTAGTCTTCAAAAAAAAAATCAAGATGAACATTAATGTTCAGCTCTGAAACTTTAAATGCAGATGACAAACTTTAATTTAGTATTGAAAACAGTAAAATATTTAGGGAAGTTGTTAAATTACAAAACTGAAATTTCAGTTTTATCATTTAAACGAGTGTATCACCAAAAACTGCATGAATTGTTTTGAAAATTTCAACCACCCGAAAGCACTAACAATGCAAACAAGACAATGTTTAAAAATGTTTTATAAATATCTGTTGATCATTTGATCCAAGGACCTTAAACTGTTTTACAACCTAATAAACCTCATCCTAAGTTATTTCAACTATCACCCTTTCTGCATTGATCAATTTGATAAAGAAATTAAATAAATGGGCGTTCCACTCTGGGTTAATCTCCAACCTCTTTTTTAGCTTCAAATGTTGTTGCATATATAAGTATGGAGATTTATCGCATTGGCACTCATACCACATCTTCCTATATATATCAATTTAACTATTGAAATTGATGGGCAAACCATTTTGCTGCATTTCAGAAGAAAATCTTGTTCAATGGTTAAATAGTGTTGTAATCAAATTAAATCAATCTTCTTCCACGGTTTTATCATTTAATATCCAGTTTTTAATGTATATTATAATTTGTATGCCTGAATCTTTTTTTGAGTTTTTTTCGGTCAAATTTCTAACTTGGTTGTTCACATGAAATGCTTAATAAAAATCTCTGTCATTTATGTATTCAAGCTGAATATGTTCTCAAAAAAAATACTTTTTGGTAATTTTTAAATATGAAATGAAAATTATTCCAGAATCCACCGACAAGAATCAAATAAGTACCACTTGTATTTATATCGGCATATTTATCTCAATATTTTTAAATTATGAGAAGGTGTCCATGGCTTTAATTAATCAAATTATTATTTGGCTACAGTTATAAATTATTGGATGAAAACTTTTACAACAAAAAAAAATTGCTCGACATAATCTTCCAGAATCGTTGATGGTGAATGTTTGGGATAATCATAAATATTTTTTTTTATTACAATATCAACTAATTTCAGAAATTCAAAATCTTATTCAATTAATCTGAACCAAACCATATTTTCCCCAATTACTAAATACTTTGCAGACATATCTTAATTTTCAAGCAGTTTTTTACCACTTCCCAAGGGTAAAATATACATGAATTTGATCTTGGCATAGTGTACCTGAATTTTACTTCACAAATTTAGAGCAAAATTGCATCATTTGTTGAAATACCATATCGTATTGATACCCTTATTTTATACAACTTGCCTCCCCTTCTAATTTAGTGAATTTTTATTTCGCTACTCAGTGGCAGAATCCAGAACTTTTCATGAGGGGGCCCCCTCTATTCATACTACAGTGATTCCTTATATAATCAACCAAAAGGAGTATGTTCGATAAGGTCCTAAAATGGCCCCCTTTTTAGCGTAAATTTCAAATTCAGATTAATCGACCAATATCACGATAAATTACAGCTAATCCATTGACTAGCTAGGATATACACCATTTTGTTGGAAATTTTATGTTTCTGCGTTTCATTATGACGTCACAAGTTGAACTCATATTGATTTTCACGAAAAAATCAATGAAAATGGGTAAATTTCCATAGATTATTGGACAGGAAATATAGAGCGCATACGTCGACAACAAAGATCTTTTAAAATAATGTTTGTGAAGACATTTCACACGTCTTATTTGAATCTTAAGCTTGTCAACGCCTGCGCTCTATGTTTCCTGGTCCTTCATTTGGTTGCAATCTGGCTTATTTTGACAAATTTCACCAAAATCCCTTATTTTGACCTTTTTGGGATGTAAAAATTAACGTGTTAGAAGTAAACTTTGACAAAAACAGTTCTGTGTAACTTCTTGTTACTATGAACTTTATAATTGGGGCCAAATATGGCTCTTACCGAACTTACTCCTTTACCCACAAAAGGGGGGGGGGGGGGGGGGGGGGGGGGGGCAAGGCTCCCTGGATCCACCTATGCTACTGTCATTCAAGATATCAGTGTTTTCATGTAAACCCAAATCATAATTTGTCATTTTACCTTATATTTTCTGTAAAAAACAATACATTATTATATTCTGGAACAGTTCAATTGTAAAAACTCTTAGAAGCATATCTTAATTTTCTAAAAAAAAAATATAGAAATTTTTTATTTGTAATCTTTTATTTAACACATTTATTAATTTGGTTATGCATGAAAAAGGTTTGAACATTTATTTTCATATTCGTTGATTAAAGTAAATTAACATTTCCAATAAAAAAAAAATTATTCAAGAAATTATTTACTAATTATTTTTGATAGTCCAATGGAATTTTCAAAAAATTTCAATATGTAAAACATTTTGAAGAAAGAGATGAAAAACACATAAAAATTTCATGTTGCATTTTGACAATTTTTGATAGAATAAATGCAGCACAGAATGAAAAAAAAACATTTTACTTACACAAGTAGTAGATAAGTTAACATATCAAATACTTGCTAACATTCTGTGGTGTCTGAGATCACCCTTTTTTTTGTTTTGGTTGGTGCTTGGTGTCAGATCATTCCTGGTCTTTGGTAAGGTTGTTGTGCCTGAAAGCATCCCTGATCTTTGGAAAGGTTGGTGCATGGTGTCTGAGATCATCCCTGGCTATTTAGTTTAGTTGGTTGCATGGTGCCTGAAAACCTCTTAGGTCTTTGGTTGGGTTGGTGCTTTTTGCCCTAGTTCATGTCTGTTCTTTGTTTTGGTTGGTGCTCAGTGCTGGAGATCATCCCTGGTCTTTGGTTGAATTGGTGCTTGAGAATCTCTCAGGTCTTTGAATGGGTTGTTGCTGTATAATATTTTATTGTCAGTGTAGACAATTTTCCGTCACTTTTTTTGGTTATGTGTTGTCTTTTTTCACCACATGGTTTGAGATTGTACCTCTTGTTGATCAAAATATCTGACTGTTTTGTTTGAATTTTGAGGATAGTAGTAAAAATACTATTAGAGATATGCTATTCCCAGATGTTCCAGGACATGGATACCTTCATGATTACACTGTGTGTGCTGCTTCCTTGAAAAAAGGTGAAAACAAGATGTCTCATGTTAAATTTTGTGAGGTAGGATATTTCTTGTGTTCCAGGGTGTTCTCAAATTACACCAGTTAATACTTCTGATTGATTTGTTCTGTGGTTTTACCTCATTGACAAAAATACACAGAGACAAAAATAATAAATACTGCATACCTATACATCTTCGTAAGAACTCTGAAATAGATATGAAGAAGAAAGATTAGTTATTTGCACTTCCATAAAAGAAATCTACATGCCACTCTTCTTCTGTCACAACATAGCCAAACTCTAGGGTGTATGACTGAGGTTGCATCTACAACAAAAACAAATTTGTAAATTATTAGTGTTTGAGAATGTTGGTGTCACTTCCATCAAATGAGTCCATGACTGAAACATCCTCTCGGCTGCATCTGCAAAAACAAATCTGTAGTGTCGTGGAGAACGTTGTTGTCACTTTCATCAAACGGGCCCTTTAACAAGCTCATGGTAGAGTGATCTTGTTACTATTGTATAGTGCTGCGGAAACTCTGCGCTACCCTCCCTGGCCTAGTACAACGGAGTCTATCCAACGTCTATGACTGTAACATCCCACTGCTGCAATCTGCGAAAAACAAAATAATAGAATTAATAATCTGTTGTTGAACTCTGAAATGAAATAAAAATACATATACAACATTACACATATAAGAAAAAAATAAATTAAACTTTATTTTATTTTCTTTGAGGTAAATTTCAAAAATCAAATACATATTTTTTTAATTTAACTTTGGTATCTTCCTTTTTTTTATGTAGCTCTTGTTGACCATTATACCAGACGGTTTTAACTATTAGAGGTATTGTATTTCTAGAAGTTCAAGGACATGCATACATTCTTGACTACACTGTGTGCTGCTTCAATGAAAAAAGGTGAAAATAAGATGTCGTGTTAAATTTTTATGAGGTAGGATATTTTTTGTGTTCCAGAGTGTTCTCTCTCAAATTACACTAGTCAAACTTATTACTTCTGATCGATGTACTGTTCTTTGGGTTTTAACTCATTGACAAAAATACACCAAAAGACAAAAAATAATAAATATTTTATACCTATGCATCTTTGTAAGAACTCTGAAATGGATATAAGAAGAAAGATTAGTAATTTGTCACTTCCATAAAAATGGACATACAGAAGTCTATATGCCACTCTTCTTCTGTCACAACATAGCCAAACTCTAGGGTGTATGACTGAGGTTGCATCTACAACAAAAACAAATTTGTAAATTATTAGTGTTTGAGAATGTTGGTGCCACTTCCATCAAATGAGTCCATGACTGAAACATCCTCTCAGCTGCATCTGCAAAAACAAATCTGTAGTGTCGTGGAGAACGTTGTTGTCACTTTCATCAAACGGGCCCTTTAACAAGCTCATGGTAGAGTGATCTTGCTACTATTGTATAGTTCTGCGGAAACTCTGCGCTACCCTCCCTGGCCTAGTACAACGGAGTCTATCCAACGTCTATGACTGTAACATCCCACTGCTGCAATCTGCAAAAATCAAAATTATAGAATTAATAATCTGTTGTTGAACTCTGAAATGAAATATAAATACATATACAACATTACACATATAAGAATAAAATCAATTAAACTTTATTTTCTTTCCTTTGAAGTAAATTTCAAAATTAAATATTTCTTTTTTAATTTAACTTTTACTTTATTTTCCCACAAAATTTAGCTTTGTAAATGTTGTAAAAATACACAAATTATTAGTCTGTTTCTTTTGTTACCTTTTCTGAAGTTGGACAAAGACTTCTTTTTAATGAGTTTTACGGTGCAAATTGCTGTGTTTGTTTTTTCTACATTGGCTCATAGAGGTATAAGTGTGGGTTGAGATCTCTCAAAACATGTTTAACCCACTGCATTTTTGCACCTGTCCCTTGTTAGAAGCCTCTGGACCTTGTTAGTCTCGTAGGTTTTTTAATTTCAGTTCATTTTAATATATGTTTGAGTTTAGTATGACATCCACTTTCACTGACCTAGTGAACATTTTTGTGTAGGGGTCAGCTGAAGCCTGCCAGATGCTGGATTTTCTTGCTGAGTTGAAGAGTCATTAGTTGATTCGGCTGTTTTTTGCTCTTTGGTTGGGTTGTTGTCTCAGACATAATTCTTTTGTATAAGATTTGTACTTTGCAAATAATTGCACTCAAGTGAGTAAAAAATTGAAGCAAAAACATTTGAGTTTTACCACTGAAATAATATTTTTTGTTGGCAAAACCGTTTTATTTTGACATTCTGTTTCTTTTTATTATCTGACCAAGCTGAGCAACCATCTACTACAATTGTGGTTTTGGAAAAAAATATGAAATCAGCAATGCTTTTCAGATCATTTTTACTAATTTAACTATAAAAATGACTGTTAATAATTACAAGTCATTTCTTCATTATTCCACTTTTATTAATATTTATAAAAAAAACAAAGTGCTGTTATTGTTTATCTAAATCATTGCAAATGCCTCTTTAAGTGATAAATTATCTAAATGTATTTTTTTTTTAAGCAGAAGGTGGCTAAAATACACAAGATAATGATAATTAAGTAATTTTTATAACAATTTGGAGCTCCTACCTAAGCTTAGGAATTTGATGGTTTCTTTAATGTTTTTTGAGTGAAAGTGACAAGCTCCAGGGGAGGATCCAGCCATTTTAAAAAGGGGGGTTCCCAACCCAGAGTAAAGGGGGAGGGGTGGGGGAGTCAAACTATATGCTCCCATTCAAATGCATTGATAGGCCCCAAAAAAGGGGGGTTCCCAACCCAGATTAAAGGGGGGGGGGGGGGGTCCAACTATATGCTCCCATTCAAATGCATTGATGGGCCAAAAAAAAGGGGGGTTCCAAATTCCAGACCCCCACCCCTGGATTCACCACTGAGCTCATTGTGTAAAAGGCATATTCTTTTGTGCAAACCATAAGCCTTGCTATCAACAATAAATTTGGTGAAAACTTTATCAAAAATGAAAGTCAAATCTTCTTATCACTAAAAAAAGGTTATATTGCCTTTTGTTCAAACTCATTTACACTCTGACGAAACTAAAAAAAAAATCAGTCAAAGTCAATCAAATGTTTAGCATTGACAATGCATATAACATTTCAATGGAACTAACGTACATAAGGTTCTTTGTGACTCAAGAGGTGAAAGCCCATAAAACTACTAACAATGACGAAATGCTTTCCATGTCTCCAACAAAGTTGTCACTAGTACCATTCAACTTCAATCAACATTGTGTTTGTCTTAGTCAAAGTCAAAGTGCAGTGCTAGTGAAATTGTCTCAACAGAGTAGAAATGAGTAAAAAATGTTTTTGAAGATACTTGAACATTTATAAAATTATATTTATTTCAAGATGTAGGACACACGTTTGGACATTTTAGTGTGCTGATTAGGGTCTCCATGCTGTGGTATTTTGTTAGAAGAATGGCATCCTACATCTTAGTCTTGGAATTTATTTTGAAAAATGAAGAAAAAAATCTTTTGTTGATTGTAAGCATGGCAAAAGGCAAAACAATTTCTGTATTTCTTTTATCTAGTTATCAATTATATGTGAGGGGGATTGGACCTATATTGGGACTCAAGAATCTGGTATTTTAAAGCACAGGATTTAGGGATTGACCCCTTCAGGATAAAGTTTTTTTTTTTTTAATTTCTTGATGTCAGGATCTAAATTTATTTAAATTTCGGGAGCTCAGGATTTTGTGTTTTTAAGCCCGGGATTTCTGGATCAGGACCCCTCTTTAAGTTTTCAGAATTATTCCATGTGGTCAGAGTTATCTCCCATTGATCAAACAACTCCATATTTACTTACATTGTTAAATTTTGAAAAATGACCAGAGCAACTGAATTAATTCTAAAGACCATTCAGGTAGTGGCCATTTTCCTCAATGATAAGAGTGACATTTTTCACTTGTTGGGGAGTCAAGATTTCCATTATTTTTTTAAACCATAAATTGGCTTATTTAAAATTTAAAACCCCTCAATTTGAAAAGTTTTCTGTATGAAATTTTGTCGTTTAATGGTTAGGCATTGCACAAAACAGGCTCAAGCTTTATTTAATAAAAAAATTTCACCCTGCAACATGCTCATGTGCTTAGGTCAGATATTTGTGTGTATGTAAGTTATTTGTCAGTCTGTTCATTTTATTCACAAATATTTTAGACTTTGGATGATTTACAAGTTCACGTATTGTATAAACATCAGACTATAGTTGAAACCTCTAGATGGTTTTGGTTATTTATTTTCCTTTGGTCACTGTCTTGTTGGTGTATACCCTTGATCCCCCATTTTCCATAATGATGCTTAATATTTAACCAACAATAAGAATACTCACCAAGTATAATTTAAGATGAGGTTCTTACCATACTCTTTGGTAACCCCAAATATACTTAATACATTGCTTACTCTTCAAGGTCATACGGTTCTTCTTTCTGCTCAGTTGTTTGGTCCCTACAAAATATCATTTTATTTTAATATATGAAAGGATTGAAACTCAAAACTGTATTGTTCATCCTTTTTTAATAAAATGTTTATTCAGTCACATGTTTTCCTTGGTACATCTCCTTTAATCAATGCCATATTTCACCTCATTTCTAATATATTTATTTCAAGAAAGATAAAATTAAACACCACTATTATCCTATAAAACAAACCTCAAAATGTTAACCAATACATACCTGAGTAATCATTTCCAATGCTGTACAGCTTCATCATAAACTGATTGATGAAATGCAGCTGGCTGATTTTCTAATCATTGTAATGTTGACTATAGTCTGATTCTCTAATCATTGTAATGTTGACTCTAGCTGATTTTCTAATCATTGTAATGTTCACTGTAGTCTGATTCTCTAATCATTGTTATGTTGACTATACAGTCTAGGTGTCTGTAAGTCTTCACATTTCTCTGGTTCAACAATTCATCAAAATAAGACTGTTGCATTTTGTGGATAATAGTCTTGTAAATTCTCTGAAAAACCAAATGTAATTAACTTTTATATAAAAAATGTATTCAGAAGGTATTGCCAACAAATTCAGTTGGTACACTGTCAGTCTCCTAGACATATACATGAATGTGTCCCCTATTCCTGTTGTTGTAGGTAGATACTATTTGGAAGCAATACCTGGTCAAGTTACATGGATCTTTCAACTTGAAATGCATGATGTATTTGCCACAGGGGATGCACCCACAATCAATCATGAATTTTACCATGGTTACAGAACTTATAGTTACAGTTCGATGATGTTTATACAAGAGTAAAAGCTTGAAAACATAACAACTCTAATAAGTCAATAAACTTAAAGAAATGGGGTAAAGTCATCATATTGTAATTTCACATGCAACATGAAAAATTAGTGAAATCATTCAATTCTCCAAAAGTAATTTTCTGGAACTTTTAAAATCTAAAATCCAACACAGATCACATTGAATCAATTAATTGCCTTAAAATTCTTTCAAACATATTTCATGTCCCCTAATATTCTAATGAAACAAGAATGTGTCCATAGTACAGGATGCCCCACTCACACTATAATTTTCCATGTTCAGTGGACCGTGTAATTGGGGTCAAAACTTTAATTTGAAATTGAAATTAATAAGATCATATCATAGGGAACATGTGTACTAAGTTTCAAGTAGATGTGACTTTAACTTCATCAAAAACTACCTTGACCAAAAACTTTAACCTGAACTTTGCACTTTCATTTTCTATGTTCAGTGGACCATGAAATTGGGATCAAAACTATAATTTGGCATTAAAATTAGAAAGATCTTATCATAGGGAACATGTGTACTAAGTTTCAAGTAGATGTGACTCAGTTTAACTTCATCAAAAACTACCTTGACCAAAAACTTTAACCTGAACTTTGCACTTTCATTTTCTATGTTCAGTGGACCATCGTAGGTAGGGCATAAAAATACCTAGGTCTTTGTCCAAGTAAAAATCAATTTAAACTGATTTGGCTTCTAATTCTAACCTATTGATCACACGACCATATATCGGTTCAAATTCTAACCTTTTGATCACATGACCATATAGGTGTTACACAACAATCTACTCATTTCACACTTTAGTAACTGAACTGGCTGTGCAGAAAAATATCTACTGACAAAGGACATACTGCAAATAAATTATGTAACTGAACTTTACTCAGATCAATAACAAAAACGTGAAAAAAGTGTTAAAACAATTGAGATTAAACCATGTACATAATATTTATTACCACCAAAACGGCTGTAAGTAAATCGAGGATCAAGGACAATATAATGGAGAATCAAGTCTTCTACTTTTTGAATTATGGCTTTATCATCTTTATAAAATACAAATAGACTGCATCTACTATAAACTTGAAAACTGTAAACTTGAAATATAATTCCATGTATCAGTAAAATACGAAAAAGTAAAATAAATATTTTCAAATCTTTGCTATCGATAGTTGAGCAAAAATATGCCATCTGCATTTTCAGTTGGTGCAACCTTTTCAAACATCACGATACTTGCTACAGCATCGACTCAGGCACTTGTTTTGTAGTAACCAGTGCATGCTCTAGTTTATTTATTTTTTTATTTATTCCGATGTCAATGAACACGATTGATTGTTGGTTACTTGGTGTCCAGTGGCAAATATTTCATGCATATTCAGGACGATCAATGAACACGAGCCAACTTATTAAATTTCATCAGATAGTCTTCTATATCATATCTTAATTTTTCGAAAAAGATTTCAAAAGTCGTATTTTGATCCATATTTTTAATAATGAAAATAATCTGGGAAAATACCAAGGGGTTAATATCTACCTTGAGTATGTGTGGTTTCACGAACAGTTCAAATCAAATCTTTTGCTTCTGTAAACTGCATGTGTCCATCTTGTTCGTTTGAAGACAAAGTGCTATTTGAAACACTTCGGCGGGAAGTTTTCCACTGGTCAACAATGAAGGGTCTAAAAACTCCAAACCAATGAAAACTCACAAAATAAGACACACCCTCGGTATTAAAACTGCTCACAAAATTTATTTGACAACAGCTAGCCTTTTTAACAATAAAATTTAGATCTCAAATCGAGCATAAAAAGGTGTGATAATACATTTGATATAAAAATGACTTGTAAAGATCTTTTTTATCCTAAAGACTCATGAAATTAAGAGACCGTGACATTTTATACATAAACAGTTACAAATAATAAATAAGAAACAACACGAACTCCATTAAAAAAGTTACAATTAAATATGTATCATAATCTAGTTGTTCTTTATCACTTAGATCACATTTTTTTTCCAGATCCATCAATAGAACAAACACTACCAGCTTCAATTGGCAACTTGTGACTTCCACATCTAAATTTATTAATAGTATACATCATTTCAGGTGGGGAAACAGAGAGATATTTCTCAAAACCAAATTCAGTCTTACAATTCTATAATTAATACACTTAGGTGAGTTAAATATTTGTGCTTTCCAATTTTCAATAAATTTTTCATGAAGAAACTGTTTAACTTGTCTTGACAGAATAACATTTCTTTCCATAGTTTGGTTATTCCTACAATGATTATAACCACATTCAAGTAAAATTTCGTTGATACATGGTAACCATTTAGAGTGATACACATCATCTTCGTCAAGTCTATATAACATATCATATCGTGCGTGATATTTTCTTTTTTTTACCATTTAAAATAAGTTGCAAAAAGACAACCATTCTGGCTTTAATACAAATAGGCATAGGTTCTCTACCTAGCTCTCCATAAACAATACAATTTTGAGTACATTTTTTAATCTTCAAAATATACTTGCAAAATTCTATTGCAAAGATTAAATAATTTCATTGTTTTCGTAACCCCACACTTGAGCACCATACAACAATAAAGGTGCAACCATTGCATCAAATATTTGTAACAACAATAAAGGTGCAACCATTGCATCAAATATTTGTAACAAAATATCAACTTGTAAACAAAGCCTTCTCGCTTTACACAATGCATAGAGCATGGCCTTCCTAGCCTGTTAGACTAGCCGAGCTTTATTTTTTGAAAGTGTACCTTTTCTTAAAAAAGACTGTTCCCAGATATTGAAAATCTTCTATAACAACTATTTATTCATTATTATATAAAAACTGAGTATTCTTACACTGCCTATTTTTGAAAGTAGAATAACATTGGTCTTAGTTACATTGACTTTAAGTTTCCAGGTCTCACAATATAAAAACATCACATTTAGACTTTAGTGCAGATTGCAATTCAGCTGCCAGATTCTGCAAAAATAACAGTATCATCAGCATATATACTAGTCAACAAAAGAAACGATACACGACTTTAGAATAAAATTTATCAAAGAGTATTAAAATTTTAACAAAATGAGTTACACTATTTCCAAAGGCTTTCATTTGCAATGTATGCAATTGTGATAATGAAAATCAAAACCTTTCGGAGAGTACCTTAATTCCATGTAAACGATCATAGGGTGCAAATTATTTTTGTGGAAAGTTTGACACAAAATCGTCACACAATTTTCTAAGTATCAAATAGAATTATCAAATTCGTTTAAAAAATATTCATAACGCTAATCAAGTTGATATGTTCATGTTGTAACTAATTATATATAATGGGTTGAATTGAAAAAAAATGGGTAAAAAATGTGTTTATGAAATCTCAAAAATGCAAAAATATAAATTGTTTTCGTCTCAAATCAATGTTTTAGATATGAAAACAACACACTGTAACTTTAGAACCTTTCGGATTAGTTTTAAGATTGTTAACGTTCTTTTTAATTTCACTTTACACATACAGTCAATGGTAAATCAATTGATAATGTTTACATTTTAACGATTTCTTGTTGGGCAGAACTTTGCTTTACAAATAAACAAAAAAACTGTACGATTTAAAAAAAAAAAGAATTAATGTCAAACATTGTCTTTATTGTCATTGAAAGGTCGACATCATTAGTTAGAACTTCTGTTTTTAAAATTGTTGTTTTATGTAAATTTTGTCAAAAAACTTGAATTTCGCAAAATGACGAAGCCCCAAAAAATCTTTTTTTTTAAACGGATTTATATTTTCATGGTCATTTAATATCACTACCTTCAATATTGGTCCTATAAACGAGAAACTTCATCTTTAATTTGAAAAAAAGTCTTGTATCGTTTATTGTGTTGACTAGTATAGTAACAAATACAATTTAACCTTCAATATCATCATTATCAAACAGCAAGTGAGAAATAGTACATACATCATTAAGACCATCATAGGCATCTGATAAGAACTATGTCAGATCATTAAGAAAAAATGAAAATATTAAACGAGAGAGGTTTTCTCCTGGTCTGACTCCTACATTTGGAGCAAAATATTCAGAGAAATTATTACCTTCTCTTATACATGATTTTGCATTTTCATACATATTCTGTACAGCAATAAGCATTTTACCATCAATATCATTTCGTAACTTGCCATAGTTAACTATGGCAAAAATTGTTACGAAATGGTATTGATGATAAAATGCTTATTGCTGTACAGAATCTACTAACCAAGTCCGTCCGTCCGTCAGTCCTGTTTCTTGTCATCGCAACTCCTCTCAAACCGCTCAACAGAATTTCACGAAACCTTTTCAGATAATAAGGACATACTATGTAGTTGTACATATCGACGGGAAATTGCGATTCAATTTTTTTTTCTAGGAGTTACGCCCCTTTGAACTTATTTACTTTAGTGAATTACTGCAACAGTTTGTCATCGCAACTCCTCTGAAACTACTCAACAGAATTTCATGAAACCTTTTCAGATAATAAGGACATACTATGTAGATGTGCATATCGACAAGACATTTTTATTCATTTTTTTTTCTAGGAGTTATGCCCCTTTGAACTTATTTGCTTCAATGTACTTCTGCAACAGTTTGTCATCTCAACTCCTCTGAAACCACACAACAGAATTTCATGAAATTTTGTAGATAATAAGGACATACTATGCATGTAGATGTGCATATTGACAGGAAATTATTATTCAACATTTTTTCTTATACAATTTTTTTCCTTACACTTATTTAATTTCTCCAATGACAATGTGGGGACGTGGGGTATGTGAGCGTGCTCACTAAGGTTCTTTTATTGATTTAGGGATATACGGCTGGCGGGCATGTGTGTTCAATTACATGAAAAGCCTTGGAAGAAATATTTTCAAATTTAGATAAGTTGTTTCCTGTGACTAAATGAAGGCCAATTGCAATTTTCATGATTTCAGATATCGTCTTGTTGAGTTAACATCCTTTTTAATATCCAAAAGTGGTACTTGTACTTCTAATGTGCTTCAGTTATTTCTCTATGAACAGAAATTGTTAATTATATACTGGTATAAAAAGTTTGATTACACTAAGTGTGTTTATACGACTGCAAAATATTTTTTGGGATCGTATAATGGTATGATGTCATCGTCTGCGTCGTCATAGGAAGACACATTTAGTTTCCGAACAATTATTTGAGTTTAAGTGAATGGATCTCTATGAATTTTTTAAGAAGGTTTATTACCACAAGAGGAAGGTTGGGATGATTTTGGGGATGATGGTCCCAACCGTTTTGGAATAAGGGGCCCAAAAAAAGCACTTTCTAGTTTCAGGATAATAACTTGTGTATAAGTATATGGTTGTCGCTTTGACGTATTCCCCATTTCCTTTCTCAATTTTATGATAACTCTGAAATTGTACCAAATTTTTTGATACTACAAGAAGAAGGTTGAGATTCATTTTGGGGGGTTATTGTGCCAACAGTTTAGGAAAAAAGGGACAAAAAAACATGCATTTTTGTAGTTTCCAGACAATAAGTTGTGTGTGAGTGTATGGATCTCTCTAAAATAGTAAAACAAGGTTCCATACTACAAAGGAAAGGCTGGGATTGCATTTGGGGGTAATTGCTCCAAGAAGGGATTCAAGAAGTAAGGGGGATTTTTTTTCCAATTATTGAAAAAAAAAGTTTCAAGAAGAAAAATTAAACCTTCAGTTGCACAATAGATTTGTAAGATCTTAAATCACATTTATTTTGTGTCAGAAATTTGATCACAATCCTAATTCAGACAGAATCAAGCTTGAATTTTGACCATATTTGCCCCAACTTTTCAGGTTTCAAACGCTGCGGTCGTATCAGGCTGCCCTTGGTGAAGCATTTCAGTAAATGGCTTATCACACTATTGGAGTGACAGATTTATTTCTAAATTTTCTGTTTCTGAAATGCTGGTGACTATAATCTATATAGGACTGTATAAATATAGTAAGAAATTAAGAGGGAAGAAAGATACCAGAGGGATAGTCAAATTCATAAATCAAAAATAAACTGACAACGCCACGGCTAAAAATGAAAAAGACAAACAATAGTACACATGACACAACATAGACAACTAAAGAATAAGTAACACGAACCCCACCAAAACTAGGGATGATCTCAGGTGCTCTGGAAGGGTAACTGTTATGTTTTAGACATTTTGAAGATAATTACAGATAAGTTTTATAGATTTATAAAAGACATTGTATTAATGATAAATTAAATTTTTGTGTTATTTTTTTCTTTTCTTTGGTTAATTGTTTGTAAATTTTTGTGGTAGGTTGGTTTGTTATTCTGTAAAAAAAAAAAACACTATTTTTTGGAATGCTATATATATTTTTTTTTTAAGTAAGCTCCTTAAAGAACTTATATTGTATATTAATAAACATACAATGTATATTCAGATTTCGAATTTTGGGAACAGTTGGGATCCAAAGGGTCCTAAATTAAACTTTGTTTGATTTCATCCAAAAATTGATTTCTTGGGTTTCTTTGATATGCTGATGATAACAACGTACTTAGATTTTGGATATTGGACCATAATAGGTAAATGTCCAATTTCAGTTCTTTGACCACATTCATTTTGTGTCACAAACCTATGCTGTGTCAAATATTCAATCACAACCCAAATTCAGAGTTGTTTAAATTTTAAACGTATTGTCAAGACTAGCTCAACTGTTCAGGGTTGCACCTCTGCAGAAAAATCCGGTTTGCTGTCACTCTGACAGCCTTGTCGTTGAAATTACATTACAGTCTTTAACAATATGCAAATCCCATATAAGGTATAAAAAGCTAACATTTTTATCTCAACTGGCTAACCTTGACCAAAATTTTTAACCAAACACTTTAACCTGAAGCTGGACAGACTGTCAGACCGACAGATGGACAAACAGACTATATCAATTAGTCAAATTATAATAAAAGCAATGACACATTAAACAGAAAATTGTTTAAATAGAACGTAGGAGTACAATGAAATTTTTGGATAATATCTCCGAAATTTAAGCATTCAGAGTATATCTGACATGGGTAAAAATGTTCATCAGGAATACATTTGTATATTTGTTCTTCAATTTCCAGATAAATCAGACAACAATTTAGAAAAAAAGTAATTTTAAGAATTTTTTGCAGTTTTTGGTTTTTATCTTTATATTAATATAGATGCAGATAAACTGCAAACAGCAAAAAAAATTGAGCAAAGTAAGATCCTTAAATAGGTCCACATGACTAAAACTGTCAATTGACCTGTTAAGGAGTTCTTTATAGTTATTTTTAACATTTTTTTTTGTAATCTTTCACAAAATCTTCTCTGAAACCACTGGATCAATTCTTATGTTGGACTGTTATACCACTGTCCCAGGTTAGGGGGGTCCCTATAACCCCGCCACATTATTTATGTATGTGCCTGTCCCAAGTCAGGAGCCTGTAATTCAGTGGTTGTCGTTTGCTTATGTGTTACATATTTGTTTTCTCGTTTGAATTGTTTTAAATTGTTGTAAATTGTCATATCGTGGCCTATAAAAGCTGACTATGCGGTGTGGGCTTTGCTCATTGTAGAAAGCAGTACGGTGGAGACTTAATGTTTGCACTCTGTCTGTCTGTCCATCTGTCAATTTTCCATACTTTTTTGTCAAGCCTGCGACTTTTGTCACAGAAAGCTCGACATAGGGATAGTGATCCGGCGGCAGCGTTAGCTCACTTCTTAAAAGCTTTATATTGTAGAAGGTGAAAGACCTGGATGCTTCATACTTTGTATATAGATGCTGTATGTTACGAAGTGTCCGTCAGTCACATGTCCAATGTCCTTGACCTCATTTTCATTGTTCAGTGACAACTTGAAAAAAAAGAAGATTTTTTGTAATGTTGAATTCTCTCTTATTATAGGTAATAGGATAACTATATTTGGTATGTGCGTACCTTGCAGGGTCGTCATGACCGTCAGACAGTTTTCTCTTGACATCGACCTCATTTCATGGATCAGTTTAAATTTTGGTGGTCAAGTCCATATCTAAGATACTATAAGCGATAGGTCTAGTATATTTGGTGAATGGAAGGACTGTAAGGTGTACATGTCCAACTGTCAGATGTCATCTGACCTTGACCTCATTTGCATGGTTCATTGGTTATAGTTAAGTTTTTGTGTTTTGGTTTGTTTTTCTTATACTGTATGCAATAGGTCTACTATATTTGTTGTATGGAAGAATTGTTAGCTGTACACATCTGCCTGGCATGGTTCATCTGAACCTGACCTCATTTTCATGCTGCATTGGTCAATGTTTAGTTTTCTTGGTTAATGTTAACTTTGTGTGACAGTTGTAATAAACCTTTATATATTTAGGACTACCAACATAATATCAATGATTAGTAAAGAAGGCGAGACATGTCAGCGTGTGCACTTTTGTTTCTTCATGCTTAAAGATATTGATTTGAAATTCGGTATAATTATAGTTTTATCATGACAAGTTAAAGATCAATTTCGAATTATGCTCCAGTCTAATGATTTTTAGGCAGTTAAGCTGCCTCATGCGAGCTCACTAGATTTGTGTTCTACCTAATACATGCTGAAATACGTGCCATTGTTGTTATCTAGCTGGATATTATGTTATTCATAACTAATTGGACAGTATTTTCATACTTTTAATTCTGGATTACAAAAAATATGACCAAAAAAACCTTAAATGATCGTCGAATCACCCAAAAGTTTTGAAGTTGCACATAGGAAGTACAGCACATTAGGAATCCTTATGTAGTTTATTATCCCCTGAGCTTTTGGCTAAGATGTCAAAAAACAACTGTATGGAATATTTAATCGCCGAAAATCTCTAAAGACAAGTTGTTTAGATTTCCCAAATGGCAATTTTAGAGTTCTGATTGTCCCACATGAAAAATTCTGAATGTCCCACATTATTTTATGCAGTAAAATGTTCTTAGATAAACAATGCAACTGTTGTTTGTTTTGCTAAATAAATAAGAATTAATTATTGCACATTTAATGTTAATCTTATAAAAGTATGAAAATTTTTTTTTAAACCTTGAATATACTCATATCTTTACTTGAAAACGAACCATTTAAACATTAAAGTTTCCATTAACAACATGTGAACATGAAAAACGTTTCAGCATCTCCTTTTCATTATGATATAAGCATTTACCGTAAATTATAACTTGTTAAATATAAAGACTTTATATAGAATCATATTCAAAACAGTGTGGTCCTGGTCATTGATTGACGACATAAATTATCCCATTGACTGGGACAGATTAGGTGAACGTTTGTCGGTAACAACCACTGCTCACTTTGTACTTGTTAAATACACTGAATCTGTGGGGTCACCAAAGGTTCTCAACACCTAAATAAAGCAATTCGAAAAACGAATCCGGAATAATACAATGTGTTGATTTATATCAATTATATAAATCAAAACATAAAGGTTATTCCTGAATAATTTTTCGAATTCTTTTATTATTAGAGGCGTTAAGAACCTTTGGTTGCCCACAGTTTAAATTCTATAATAAGTAAGAAGTGAGCAATGGTCGTTACAGACAAACGTTCACCTAATCTGTCCCAGTCAATGGGATAATTTAGATCGTCAATCAATGGCCAGGACCACACTGTTTTGAATATGATTCTATCTACAAAGCAAAATGTTTATTAGTAAATTATATCCAAACACGATGTATAGTCGCCATCTCCATCAACATATAAAGAAAGTTACGATTATCACTGATAAGTTACTATTATCATGTCCAAGTAACCACCATCGTATAATCCAGTTACGATTATCATACGTTACAAAATTATTGGAATAAAATATCGGTAGTTATTATTTCGGTAATCGTGAAGGCCGCATGATATTAATAACATGCACGCCCAACAATATGGTACATTCTTGAAAACAACGCGTGCACACGGAGAAATTAGAAGAAGTAAAATTTACTTGATTTTGGCTTCGCCAGTTTTTGATAGTGGTAACTGCAAATACCATGACCAGTCCTAACACTCGATATTCCATGCATTTCCTTTGTTTTTGTTTCTTTTGGCTAGGTGGAATTTATGAAAAATTCCTACCAAAAAGTTTTCTAGTAGGTTCCCCCACCCGCCAAATGAGTCTGCTCTTTTGAATATTTCTGCTAGGAATATATAACAGAGGGACGAAATATACCATAGGGACAGTCAAACTCATAAATCGAAAATAAACTGACAACGTCATGGCTAAAAATGAAAAAGACAGGTATAATCGTATAAGTAGACATACAATGGTACACATGACAACTATTTAAGAATAAGCAACACGAATCTTATATGTATGTGTCGTTCACACGGACATTTAATTCGAATTGAATTCGAATCGAATGCGGATCGAATTCGCTAATTGCGTTTACACACTCTTCTTTTTTAATTCGAAATAGACGAATTGATTCGAATTCGCGAATTCGATCCAATTCACATTAGAAATACGGGCGATATCTTTTTGCGCCAAAAAGTAACTCATTTGCGCCACAACTTAATTGCGCCAATACTTCTTTTGCGCCACCTAATTTTCAAAACTATAGGTATCATTTGCGCCAATGAAATACTCCCCTTATTGCGCCAATTTTATTTATTTTTATATAACAACTAAATGATTGACTAGGTACCATCAGCAAAAAATTCCTCTAACATTGTAGACAGAAAATAGTCTCGCATCCTGATGAAATTATCCCGCTTTGTGGATCGTTACACAATACAAAGACATCATCTTTGTTTGTAACAACACCAATATCTTCCAATATTCATTATTTCTAAAATTCTGCTTGATTCCTAGGTTAAGCCAGACGCAGTTTTCTTCTCTCTCTCTATACATAGACTGAGGCACACATTTTAAATCTTTTTTGTAAAAATTTTCTTCTTCAATTTTGAAGATCTCTGAATTTATTATTTTTGAAGGTCGCTCTGGAAACATATTGGTTGCTTTGTTTATGCTCGCAGATCTCAAAACTTGACGTTCTAATTTCTGGAGACTGATAATGAAATAATTATATTTCTTTTTACAAATGAAAATGTGGTATTGCATACTGCCAAAATCTGCAATGAAAAAAACGAAAACATATTTTATACTCGTGATAGTTGACTTGTATTTGTATTATAATTTTAAGAAAAAATATTTTATAGTCTCTTAAAACTCTTTATAGAGTGGCTCTTGTTGTTATCTTGTGTTTAAAAAAGCTGTATATTTTATATTTATCAAGTGGTGAGACTTTCATAAAGTATGTGTCTTGTCTTGTCTTGTATTGATATAGGTAAAACATGTACAGGTATGATATAGGTAAAAAAAAATAACAGGTAAATGTGGCGCAATTTCATTTCATTTATTGGCGCAATTAATACCATCAAAATAAAAGAGAGTGGCGCAATTAATACCTTTTCAAAACCGCAATTGGCGCAAATTGATTCTGCCCAGAAATACGCTTTTGTGAATAATAATAATAATAATAATAATAATAATAATAATAATAATAATAATAATAATAATAATAATAATAATAATAATAATAATAATAATAATAATAATAATAATAATAATAATAATAATAATAATAATAATAATAATAATAATAATAATAATAATAATAATAATAATAATAATAATAATAATAATAATAATAATAATAATAATAATAATAATAATAATAATAATAATACTGATTTGGATTAAACCAATTTTCAATAAGGCTCTCTACATACAATGTTAACAATATGAATAAAAAATAATTAATCTACTATGAGGGTTTGGATGGGGTTAAGTGATTAGAGAATAATGCCCTTAAAAAATGAAGATTAGAGAATAATGGGCAAAAAAAATAAAGATTAGAGAAATGCGTGGTCTAAAAATATAATGAATATTGAATGATTAATAAAAGAAAACGCTAAAAATTAACTGTTAACAGAATTTTCCCTTCTTAAAATTTAAAGAAAATTATCAAAATTATCATTGTAAAAATATGATAAAAGTGAAAACAAACTAGATAAACCTGTGTTGGTTTCGTGATAACAGACTATAGGATTCAGTCAATGTGAACTGGTTTCCGATACTTCTACTCGGACTTTCAATTCAGTAGCGGATCCAGAGGCACAGGCACTTGTCTCAGAATTTTTTTTACCTATATACCTTAATATAACACCTTGTGTTATATTAAGGTATGTAGGTAATTTTTCTCAGAAAAAAAAAATTACCTATATACCTTAATATAACACAAGGTGTTATATTAAGGTATATAGGTAAAAAAAAATTCTGAGTAAAAAAAAAATACCTATATACCTTAATATAACACCTTGTGTTATATTAAGGTATATATATATTAAGGTATATAGGTAATTTTTTTTTCTGAGACAAGTGCCTGTGTCCAGAGAGGGGCGTACAGGGCGTACGCCATTCACCAAACAGAAAGTAATGCTCTATAGACTATTACACTCTCATGAAAAAAAGTTCCACAGCAATAGTATCTAACTACGGAAACATGTTTAACCCCAAACGCCCCAGCCTATTTTAAAATGATATAGCTGAATAATGATCCCCAGTCAGTATCTATCTATAATACTAAAATTACGAGGTCCAATGTGTCAGCCGTCATCACGTAAAAACGATGAATCAAAGAATTCAACCTTATATAATTAATATAATATTCATAGTCTTAGGAAGACACAGATTATCGGAAAAAAACGTTTACTCAGCGTTGTCTCATGTAACAAACTCGAAACATAAAACTCGAACAATTCGCGAAATGTCCACGCAACTCTTCAAAATTTTGCATGAAAATTCTATGACGTGATATATTTCAGTACTGGTTAACATGGCTGTCTCACTTTAAGATTTGCATACTTATTTTCCAAAAAATATGATGCACGGAAATGTCCCATCGGAAAGTTAATTTGAAAACTTGAAACATTTCAGTTCAAAAATAAAATTTTGACAGATAATTCATTAAATTGTAAGCACTATTGTTTTGTACTAAGTGTCAGCTCACAAAGTTTGAATTAAAAAATAAATTGAGCTACATATTCAATTCAAAACAATAGATTTGCAATGTCTTGCGGAAATGTCCGAGTTAAACTTTCATGCCTTCACAAATCTTTTACGGCCAAAAAATAGAGATTTGATTTCGTGAAGATTATTTTTCGGCTTTGATAACTATACCAATAAAAAGTACTTTTGAATTTGTCTTGCAAGTTTGTCCGTTATCATAATTTGACGTCGCCACAAGCGTAATATGCTAGGGACGGCATGAACTGCATTCGCGTGTTCCTTCCTCCACTAAATATAAATGTCCTGCTTTCAACAAAACGAAATGATACACACATTAAAAAAAATGCACATCTATAAGACGATCAAAAAGTAAGAAAACGTCAGTATCATAACTATAACTATAAGCTATTGTATGTCACTGCTTGAAAAAAATCATACTCGGGATGAATATATAATTCAGCAACATTCCTCCAAAAAACACGTAATTACTAGCAGTAAAATTGAATATCCTATGCTAATTATAAAATCATATTGGATTGGATTCTCACGGCATTTATACTTGTTTGTTATACTTTGCATTTACCCAAAAAGGAAAGCAGGAAGAATTAGATAGTGTGGTTTCCAATTTAATGTCATTTTTCTGTTACACTAAATGGTAGCAATATCTGACGTTGCGTCGGTATCAATTTTCTTGCACCAGATGCGCATTTCGACAATACATGTCTCTTCAGTGATGCTCGAGGCCAAAATATTTGAAATCCAAAGCTTATATAACAGATGAAGAGCTATAATTCAAAAGGTCCAAAAAGTATAGCCAAATCCGTGAAAGGAATCAGAGCAACCTGCCTGCTGGGTGTGGCCTTTATGTCTTCATTTGTCGGCCGGCATTCATAAATTCGTTGTCATTTCAGACTCATTCTTAGCCTTTGATTGATTTGGAACCCTTTTCTTCACTTAATGTTGTTGGGTGAAACATATCAATCAAACATTTGGATAAAAATTGTTTTTTTTTCTTTTTTAACTCATGTCGGTCGTATTTCAAATTCAATCGAATAGCCCGGCGTATATCTTGTTAACAACAAGAACTCTGTGAGGTTATTCTTACTTAACTTACAACAAACGCGTGAGAATTTTATATGCCTATGTTTTACTGACAAATCACACATTAAATGTATCAGTACATACATGTAGCTCTTGGATCCAAACTATCATTTAATGATAGAAACTAATAAGGAGATACAGCATCTTAAATGTCCTACCCTTACACCTTACCAGCTACTATAAAATATGAATGCCCCACGCCAGGAACCGTTTAAAAAGTGCATATTTCACTTATTTTATGTTTTTAGTCCTAAAAAGGGGCCAACAAAAAATTATGGTGATTTTTATAATGACGGGTAGACTGCTATTTAAAAGTACGGTCAAATGCTTCAATGTTATTTATAAAATTGAAATTAAGATTTTTATTAATATTTTGTATATAGGTATCCCTCAATAATGTATAGCATGGACAGATAGAGAAGAATTGGTATTCATCCTCAATTGCTTGTCTGTCACAGGATAAGCAAATGCGTTTACTTCTTTCAATCTTTCAATTGCTAGGGAATGGGCACTTAGTCTAAATTTACTGAGAACTGATCGGTCAGTTTTGAATTTACATATATCAATATATGGGGGCCTTTTTCTAATTCTATTAGTATGACAAAAGAAATTTAAATTTTCACATTTATTGATAGAACAATTCATAATTTGATAAGCCTGGTCATAGATTCTTTGTTGGATACTATTTATGTGATATTTTAAATAAAAGGTATCAAAAGTGAGATGACCAAAACCTAATTTATTTATCCAGTCTTTTACAATGTTAACACATTCACTTGTTTTTCTATGTTATTATATATTTTAAATACTTTAAATTTGCGGAAACGTAGTATTGGGACTTAAAACAATTAGCGGAAATGCAATACGCCCTATTTAGCATAGCATGTTAAACTGTGCAACTGAAATTTGATTTTCATCCTCGTTTAAGTAGGGGGAATACTGCATCAGTGTAGACTAGTGATATACGTTGATGGTGATAGGTGTAGACTAGTGATATACGTTGATGGTGATAGGTGTACAGAGTGGTGATAGATATACACAGTGGTGATAGATATACAGAGTGATGATAGATATACAGAGTGGTGATAGATATTCAGAGAGGTGATAGATATTCAGAGGGGTAATAGATATACACAGTGGTGATAGACATACAGAGTGGGGATAGATATACAGAGTGGTGATAGATGTACAGAGTGGTGATAGATATTCAGATTGGTGATAGATACACAGAGTGGTGATAGATATTCAGAGGGTCGATAGATATACAGAGTGGTGATAGGTGTACAGAGAGGTGATAGATGTACAGAATGGTGATATATATTCAGATAGGTGATAGATATATAGAGTGGTGATAGATATACAGAGTGGTGATATGTGTACAGAGTGGGGATATATATACAGAGTGATGATAGATGTACAGAATGGTGATATGTGTACAGAGTGGTGATATATATTCAGAGTGGTGATATATATATATACAGAGTGGTGATAGATATTTAGATGGGTCATAGATATTCAGAGGGGGTGATAGATATACACAGTGGTGATAGACATACATAGTGGTGATAGATATACAGAGTGATGATAGATATTCAGAGTGGTGTTGGATATTCAGAGGGGTGATAGATATTCAGAGGGTCGATAGATACACAGAGTGGTGAAAGGTGTAAAGAGAGGTGATAGATATACAGAGTGGTGATAGATATTTAGATGGGTGATAGATAAACACAGTGGTGATAGACATACATAGTGGTGATAGATATACAGAGTGATGATAGATATTCAGAGTGGTGTTGGATATTCAGAGGGGTGATAGATATTCAGAGAGTAAATAGATATACAGAGTGGTGAAAGGTGTAAAGAGTGATGATAAATGTACAGAGTGGTGATATATATATACAGAGTGGTGATAGATATTCGGAGGGCTGATAGATATTCAGAGTGGTGATAGATATACAGAGTGGTGATAGATTTACAGAGTGGGTATATATATAATCAGATTGGTGATAGATGTACAGAGTGGTGTTAGATATTCAGAGGGGTAATAGATGTACAGAGTGGTGATAGATTTACAGGTTGGTTGATAATAGACAAAGTTGTGATAGCTTTTCAGATCAGAGGTAGATATACAGAGTGTTGGTATTCAGAGGGGTCATAGATATTCAGAGGGATGATAGATATACACATTGGTGATAGACATACAGAGTGGTGATAGGTGTACAGAGTGGTGATAAATATACAGGGTGGTTGATAATTAACAAAGTTGTGATTGATATTCAGATCAGAGGTAGATATACAGAGTGTTGGTATTCAGAGGGGTGATAGATATTCAGAGGGTCGATAGATATACAGAGTAGTGATATGTCTACAGAGTGGTGATAGATATACAAAGTGATGATAGATATACAGAGTGGTGATATATATACAGAGTTGTGATAGATATTCAGAGGAGTGATAGATATTCAGAGGGGTGATAGTTTTTCAGAGGGTTGATAGATATTCAGAGGGGGGATAGATATACACAGTCGTAATAGTCATACAGAGTGGTGATAGATATATAGAGTGGTGATATATGTACAGAGTGGTGATAGATATTCAGATTGGTGATAGATATACAGAGTGGTGATAGATATACAAATAAGTGTTAGATATTCAGAGGGCTGATATATACTCAGGGTGTCGATAGATATACAAAGTGGTGATAGATGTACAGAGTGGTAGTAGATATATACAGAGTGGTGATATATATATATACAGAGTGGTAATAGATATACAGAGTACTGTAAGATATACAGAGGGGTGATAGATATATACATTGGTGATACACATATAGAGTGGTGATAGATATACAGAGTGGTGATAGATTTACAGATTGGTGATAGATATACAGAGTGGTGTTAGATATTCAGAGGGTTAATAGATGTACAGAGTGTTGATAGATTTAAAGGGTGGTTGATAATAGACAAAGTTGTAATAGCTATTCAGATCAGAGGTAGATTTACAGAGTGTTGGTATTCAGAGGGGTGATAGATATTCAGAGGGGTGATGAATATACACAGTGGTGATATGTGTACAGAGTGGTGATAGATATACAGGGTGGTTGATAATAGACAAAGTTGTGATTAATATTCAGATCAGAGGTAGATATACAGAGTGGTGGTTTTCCGAGGGGTGATATATATATTTAGAGGGTCGATAGATATACACAGTGGACTGGTGATGGATGTACATAGTGGTGATAGATATTCAGATTGGTGATAGATATACAAAGTGGTGATAGATATAACGAGTGGTGTTAAATATTCAGAGATGTGATAGATATACAGAGTGGTGATATATATTCAGAGTGGTTTTAGATATTCAGATTGGTGATAGATATACAGAGTGGTGATAGATTTACAGGGTGGTTGATAATAGACAAAGTTGTAATAGCTATTCAGATCAGAGGTAGATATACAGAGTGTTGGTATTCAGAGGGGTGATAGATATACACAGTGGTGATATGTGTACAGAGTGGTTATAGATATACAGGGTGGTTGATAATAGACAAAGTTGTGATTAATATTCAGATCAGAGGTAGATAAACAGAGTGGTGGTTTTCCGAGGGGTGATATATATTTAGAGGGTCGATAGATATACAGAGTGGTGATATGTGTACAGAGCGGTGATAGATATACAAAGTGATGATAGATGCACAGAGTGGTAATATATACACAGTGGTGATATGTGTACATAGTGGTGATAGATATACAGGGTGGTTGATAATAGACAAAGTTGTGATTAATATTCAGATCAGAAGTAGATATACAGAGTGGTGGTTTTCCGAGGGGTGATAGATATTCAGAGGGGTGATAGTTATTCAGAGGGGTGATAGATATTCAGAGGTGTGATAGATATACACAGTGGACTGGTGATGGATGTACATAGTGGTGATAGATATTCAGATTGGTGATAGATATACAAAGTGGTGATTGATATAACGAGTGGTGTTAAATATTCAGAGATGTGATAGATATACAGAGTGGTGATAGATATTCAGAGTGGTAATAGATATTCAGATTGGTGATAGATATACAGAGTGGTGATAGATTTACAGGGTGGTTGATAATAGACAAAGTTGTAATAGCTATTCAGATCAGAGGTAGATATACAGAGTGTTGGTATTCAGAGGGGTGATAGATATACACAGTGGTGATATGTGTACAGAGTGGTTATAGATATACAGGGTGGTTGATAATAGACAAAGTTGTGATTGATATTCAGATCACAGGTAGATATACAGAGTGGTGATATTCAGAGGGGTGATAGATATTCAGAGGTTCGAAAGATATACAGAGTGGTAATATGTGTACAGAGTGGTGATAGATATACAGATTAGTGATAGATATACAGAGTGGTAATAGATATGCAGATAAGTGTTAGATATACAGATAAGTGTTAGATATACAGATAAGTGTTAGATATTCAGAGGGGTGATAGATACTCAAGAGTGTCGATATATATAAAGAGTGGTGATAGATGTACAGAGTGGTAGTAGATATATACAGAGTGGTGATATATATACAGAGTGGTAATAGATATACAGAGTGGTGTAAGTTATTCAGAAAGATGATAGATATACACAGTCGTTATAGCTATACAGAGTGGTGATATATATACAGAGTGGTGTTATATGTACAGAGTGGTGATAGATATTCATATTAGTGATAGATATACAAAGTGGTGATAGATATACAAATAAGTGTTAGATATTCAGAGGGGTGATATATACTCAGAGTGTCGATAGATATACAGAGTGGTGATAGATGTACAGAGTGGTAGTGGATATATACAGAGTGGTGATATATATACAGAGTGGTAATAGATATACAGAGTGGTGTAAGTTATTCAGAAAGATAATAGATTTACACAGTCGTTATAGCTATACAGAGTGGTGATAGATATACAGAGTGGTGATATATGTACAGAGTGGTGATAGATATTCAGATTATTGATAGATATACAAAGTGGTGATAGATATACAAAGTGGTGATAGATATACAAATAAGTGTTAGATATTCAGAGGGGTGATAGATACTCAGAGTGTCGATAGATATACAGAGTGGTGATAGATGTACAGAGTGGTAGTAGATATATACAGAGTGGTGATATATATATACAGATTCGTAATAGATATACAGAGTGGTGTAAGATATTCAGAGGGGTGATAGATATACAAATTGGTGATACACATATATAGTGGTGATAGATATACAGAGTGGTAATAGATATTCAGATTGGTGATAGATATACAGAGTGGTGTTAGATATTCAGAGGGGTAATAGATGAACAGAGTGGTGATAGATTTACTGGGTGGTTGATAATAGACAAAGTTGTAATAGCTATTCAGATCAGAGGTAGATATACAGAGTGTTGGTATTCAGAGGAGTGATAGATATACACAGTGGTGATATGTGTACAGAGTGGTTATAGATATACAGGGTGGTTGATAATAGACAAATTTATGATTGATATTCAGATCAGAGCTAGATATACAGAGTGGTAATATTCAGAGGGGTGATAGATATTCAGAGGTTCGAAAGATATACAGAGTGGTGATATGTGTACAGAGTTGTGATAGATATACAGATTGGTGATAGATATACAGAGTGGTAATAGATATACAGATAAGTGTTAGATATTCAGAGGGGTGATAGATACTCAAGAGTGTCGATATATATAAAGAGTGGTGATAGATGTACAGAGTGGTATTATATATATACAGAGTGGTGATATATATACAGAGTGGTAATAGATATACAGAGTGGTGTAAGTTATTCAGAAAGATGATAGATATACACAGTCTGTATAGCTATACAGAGTGGTGATATATATACAGAGTGGTGATATATATACAGAGTGGTGATATATATACAGAGTGGTGATATATGTACAGAGTGGTGATAGATATTCAGATTAGTGATAGATATACAAAGTGGTGATAGATATACAAATAAGTGTTCGATATTCAGAGGGGTGATATATACTCAGAGTGTCGATAGATATACAGAGTGGTGATAGATGTACAGAGTGGTAGTAGATATATACAGAGTGGTGATATATATACAGATTCGTAATAGATATACAGAGTGGTGTAAGATATTCAGAGGGGTGATAGATATACAAATTGGTGATACACATATAGAGTGGTGATAGATATACAGAGTGGTAATAGATATTCAGATTGGTGATAGATATACAGAGTGGTGTTAGATATTCAGAGGGGTGATAGATATACAAATTGGTGATACACATATAGAGTGGTGATAGATATACAGAGTGGTAATAGATATTCAGATTGGTAATAGATGTACAGAGTGGTGATAGATTTACAGGGTGGTTGATAATAGACAAAGTTATAATAGCTATTCAGATCAGAGGTAGATATACAGAGTGTTGGTATTCAGAGGGGTGATAGATATACACAGTGGTGATAGATATACAGAGTGTTGATGGATGTACATAGTGGTGATAGATATTCAGATTGGTGATAGATATACAAAGTGGTGATAGATATACAAAGTGGTGTTAAATATTCAGAGTGGTGATAGATATACAGTGGTGATAGATATTCGAGAGGTGATAGATATACAGGGTGGTTGATAATAGACAAAGTTAGATAGATATTTAGATCAGAGGTAGATAAACAGAGTGTTGGTAGATATACAGAGTGGTGATAGATATACAGAGTGGTGATATACCTTCAGAGTGTTGATAGATATACAGAGTGGTGATAGATATACAAAGTGGTGATAGATGTACAGAGTGGTATTATATATACAGATATGTGATAGATTTACAGAATTGTTATAGATATACAGAGTGATGATATATATATATACAAAGTGGTGACAGATATAGAGAATGCTGATGGATATACAGAGTTGTGTCAGCTATTCACTGTGGTGATAGATATTCAGAGGGTCGATAGATATACAGATTGGTGATAGGTGTACATAGTGGTGATATATATTCAGAGGGGTGATAGTTATTCATATGGTTGATAGATATTCAGAGGGATGATAGATATACACAGTGGTAATAGACATACAGAGTGGTGATAGATATACAGAGTGGTGATATATGTACAGATTGGTGATAGATATTCAGATTGGTGATAGATATACAGAGTGGTGATAGATATACATTTAAGTGTAAGTTATTCAGAGGGGTGATGGATACTCAAAGTGTCGATAGATATACAGAGTGGTAGTAAATATACAGAGTGGTGATATTTATACAGAGTGGTAATAGATATACAGAGTGGTGTAAGATATTCAGAGGAGTGACAGATATTCAGAGGGTCGTTAGATATACAGAGAGGTGATATGTGTACAGAGTGGTGATAGTTATACAGAGTGAAGATAGATGTACAGAGGGATTGATAGATATACAGAGTGGTGATAAACATACAGAGTGGTGATAGATATACAGAGATGTGATATATGTACAGAGTGGTTGTAGATATACAGAGTGATGATATATATACAGAGTTGTGACAGATATAGAGAATACTGGTGGATATACAGAGTGGTGTTAGATATTCACTTTGGTGATAGATACAGAGTGGTGATAAAACTGTTATAGGTCTAAAATTGCTAGGATCATGTTTGTTACCTTTATTCTTAAATAAAGTTATTATATTTCCAGAAAGCCAATTTTCAGGGATAGTTCCACTGTCAAATATAATATTAAAAAGTTTCACAAACACCTGTGACATAACACTAAAAGAGTGTTTTAAATATTCATTTACAATCATATCATCACCAGAGGATTTATTATTTTTTTTAACTTTCTCAAAGATTTTTCAATTTCCTCTTCTGTAATAGATGAATTTAATATAACATTTAAATCTTTTACATTGTTCTGATTTTCTAAAACAATCTCTTCATCTTCAGAATTTCCTATATTTAAATTCTTAAAATAATCAAACAAAATATAAATATGTACACATGGATTGTTTCCCCTTTTACCACCGTTCAAAATCTTCCAGTATTCTTTCGGGTTAATCGATTTTAAGTTTTCTATCTTGTGTCTAATTTGCTTTCTATGTTTACGAATGCTCTTATCCATTACTCGCTTATAACTCTTTTTTTAGTTTCAGTCAGAAGTGATAATTTAATTTAGAATAAAAGATAAGAGAAAAATATAAAACAGAAACCTTAGGAATGTTAATCTTTCAAAATATCTTTTTCGTGCATGAGTTATTTTTTGTTTTGTTTTGAGCAGTCTTAAAAGAAACTTTTATTACTTTTTTCCTGTTATGTCAACATTTATTGGGGGAGGTTGTATATTTATTTCCCATTTGTAACATAAATTTGATTTTTTCCTTTGATGTTTTTATGAAATAATTTGCTTAAAAAGTGTGGTGAGGGAAAACCATGGTATATTATATGCAAATTTATGTTGTAACATACTTTGCTAATTAAATATGCAACTCAACTAGATTTCAAAGGAAAAAAGGCGGAGCTTCAGCCATGGTATAACATATTCATGTTCATGTTATTCCATGGCTGAAGCTCCACCTTTTTCTTTAAAATGTATCCGCCTCTAAAATATTTAGGAAACTGTAAAACGTACTAAAAAGTCAAGATCTTCATTTTATAAGAAAAGGCAATAAATTATGTGTACCACATTTTCAACTATATAGGATTGTTACGAATTCCCTTAATTTTGGAAACAATCACTAAGTGTTTCTTCTTTCAGTTTTGAAAAATATGAAATGTAAAATTATCATTTCCTTTGCAAAAATTCAATTAAATTTTGATTTATAAAGGGTGTTACATTGAAAACAAAAAAAAAACATTCCTACCGTCATCAGAATGATTATTTAATCCTCTTTTCTTTCTGCAAATTCAGGGGTTTTATTACATGAAATACACAGACGATCATACACGAAGTGCAAAGTGACTTGCGCGAGCTTCCATTTCATTGGATAAAACTGTAACGTGATCAATTTTCAATATTAGTTGAAGGTCTTGAAGCTGTCAATCAATTTATTTATATTACAAATTTTATATACCATGTGTCTTACTCATTAACACTAGAACACACCCGCGAAATCGCGGGCATTCAGAGCGTATTTGAAAGGATGTAAAGTGTCGTAGGAAGAATTTTTTAAAAGATTTAATGACTTGAGAATTTCAGGAAAAGAATAAAAAGTACTAAAAGGTACTTGGGGACAGGAAAATGTTTTGTAACCCTCCTCCTTTATTTCCAAAATT
Source organism: Mytilus trossulus (assembly GCF_036588685.1). Taxonomy (NCBI): domain Eukaryota; kingdom Metazoa; phylum Mollusca; class Bivalvia; order Mytilida; family Mytilidae; genus Mytilus; species Mytilus trossulus. The sequence continues at coordinate 54,615,796 of NC_086379.1, read as the reverse complement.
CCCATTTTTTGTTTTCTATTAATTTCATTATGAACATACATTTAGTGTACATGTATTATGAACATTCCAGTCAGAAGCCTGTAATTCAGTGGTTCAGTGATATTTGTTTTTCGTTCATTTTTTGTACATAAATAAGGCTGTTAGTTTTCTCAATTGAATTGTTTTACATTGTCATTTCGGGACCTTTTATACCAGACTATGCAGTATCGGCTTTTGCTTATTGTTGAAGGCCGTAAAGTGACCTTTAAATGTTAATTTCGGTGTCAGTTTGGTCTCTTGTGGAGAGCTGTCTAATTGGCATTCATACCACATCTTCTTTTTTTGTAAAACATTTAGTGACTTGATAATTTCAGAAAAGGTATCAAAAGTCATAGGTAATTTGGGACAGGATAATGGTTTTCCTAGCCCGGCTCCTCCTTTTTCCACAAAAAAATCCTTTTTTTGTTTGCTTTAATGACACATGAATAATTTTAGCGCTTATCTGTATATAATGAACTGTCATTACAGGGGGTCGGGACTGGGCGGATTTAGGGGGCCCGCCCCCCTCTTTCTTGAAAATAATTGGTTGCTTATATAGGGAATCACTGAAGCATGACCGGAGCGGGCCCCTCTTATGCAGTCAACGGCCCCCTGCGTATGAAAATTTCTGGATCCGCCACTGCAGAGGGGCCCTGATCCCAATATCCCGGGCTTAAAAACATGAAATCCTGAGGTTCTGAATTTATTATACAAATTAAACATCTCGACATCCCGAAATTCGAAAAAAGAAATCCCGGATCCCGAAATGGTCAATCCTGAAATTTCTATCTTAAAAACACCCGTTCCAGACGTCCCGAAAGTGTATTTTCTTTTTACAGTCACTTCTTGGTTTAATAATTGATCCACAGCGGTCATTGATTGATTATTCAGACCCTCTCTATTAAATAAAACCTGTGACTGCCGTGGATAGAAAACTTGAAAATTATATCAGACAGAAAAATACACTTTATTCGTAGTATATGTATTTATTTCAAAGTAAAAAAGAAAAACGCAAACCGGGGTTCTAATTTGACTTAAAATTCATCTAATGACGGATATAAGACAGAAAATACACTGTATTCGTAGTATTAATGTATGTTCAAAGTATACAGAAAAACGCAAACCGGAAAGCTAATCTGACTTAAAATTTTGCCCAATGACGGAAACATATCCGGACGTCTTTTTTCTCGTTTTTCACCCAAAATAACTCAATCCGAATAACCATATGAATGGATGACAAATGCGATTATGCACTGTACCCATAGGACACAGAGGCATGATGATTAATTTATTGTGGAAAGAAGAGAAGCGACACCCAAAATGAGGTCTTCTCGTTTAATAGTATAGATATTTAAACAAACTCAATCTTCGGATTCGTTTGTTTAAATATGTTAACTCGTAAAAACCATGGTATATATAGTACATAACAGGCATAGGTTTGACAATCATGCATGTCACCCGTAATTACATTTACATGTAAAAATTTCCCTATTTGGATCCAGATTTAAAAACAGAATGAAGAGGGTTTCTCCTGTTTCTTAGCGAGTAAGCACACATTTAGTATTTCCGACAATGTACATGTATTGTTTATATCCTACAATTTAAATCTGGCTTTAAGGTTTAAACTCTGATTTGTGTATTTAATTATCTTGAAAGCAAAATGAAAAGTATGTCATATCAATAACCATGATGAAATAATTGTTTTTCCATTATTGAATCGTGCATTATTTGTGTATTGGATTACTTGATTTTCATCTCTATTTGTTTACTGACACATGACGAAATAGTTAAATTTAATTATTTTACAAAACCGTTGTCATTATCAAAAGATTAAAATCGACTGATTAAATGAATATGAGAGTTCAATTATTATCGGCGATGTCGCCCCCGGAAATTAGCCGTCAGTAATAAACAGTCAGTTAGCGTCAAAACAGCTAACAAATGTGTTTATTAAGTATGTTTAAAGTATATGATGTATATTGTATCTAATCAGCCCTTCTGTATTTCACAGGTTTTTTTTTAATTTATTCAACAAATTTCGCTTGTCCGGGTGTCAATAACGATGATGTCCACACCGTAAGTAGTTTGTTAATTGCGTGCCGTGTGCAGAACGTCGCCCCTCTTCTAAAAAAGGACGGTATAAAAACTATTTTTCATATAAAATCTTGCAAACGATTGTAGTCCAATTATAACACTCGTTACATTGTTCTTTGGTATATTTAGAATCCGTAATAAACCTTAATTATCTGGAAAATGAGATAATGAATTATCTGACGGTATTTTTAAAAAATAATCTGGCAAACGATTGTCGTCCAATCAGAACACTCGTTACATTATTCTTTGGTATTTTTAAAACTGAATTATCTGGAAAATGAGATAATGAATTATCTGAAATTCAGATAATCAATTATCTGGAGATAAATTAGGATTATCTGAAAATCGTTCAGATAAACCTAGCTTTTCTTAATATTTTCAAATAAACCGGGATTTTCTCCAGATAATGAATTTTCTGTATTATCTGAGATAAACTAGGATTTTTTCGAATTTGAATTAAGCTGAGATAATCTAAGTTTATCTGAGATAAACCGGGATTATCTCAGATAAACCTAATTTATCTGAGATAATCTAAGATTAATTAATAAAAGTGGTTCAGGCGTGCCATATATATGCTATAACGGTGTTCCTCTGGGATCTATACTTGATCCTTAATTGTCTAATGTATACATTAACGACATCTTCCTTTTGTTAAACACTATGAATTATACATGTTATTAAAGACATACAACCAGTCCGATAGTAACGCACTTTCTTAAATCTGGCACTTCTATGGAATTCGGATTTAAAACTTGGAAGAATTTATAGTAACTTCTAATTTTAAAATTCTCTCAAACAAAATATAATCAAACCAAGAAATATTCTAAACAACTACAAAAGTTGAAATAAACCACATTAACAAAATAGTCTCGGCTTTAATGTACTTTTTATATAAAACTGCTAAAGTTGTTTATTTCTGTGTCATTTTGTCTCTTGTGGAGAGTTATCTCGTTGGCAATAATACCACATCTCCTTTTTTATATTCAACATAAACGGAATCAGTTTCAGTAGGTTGATGAGGTCAAACTTGTTGGTGTAACCATGCATAGACTTCGGACTGGATTCCAATACACTCATCTCAAACATTGATTCGTCCAGATCTTATATTAAGGTCTGCTCTATGCTTTTCCTCTATGTTTCGGTGCATTGAGCCACAGCCGTGACTTTTTCTGACCGCTTTCTGACCATGATATTGACTGAAAAGGAAAATAAATCATTTTCCAGCTTTAAAACAAAATATTTTGAGTAATTTTTTAATGTTTATGAAATTGAAAACACATATCTTATAATACTAAAAAAACAGCAACATGAAGTTATTAGGTTTGTAATGTGTTATCATAAGAGTGCAGATGCGTTTGAATTAAAAAGTATCAGATAAAGACCGATTTATATGCAAATTATTCTTTTATTAATCAGAAGCCTCTACAGTTTGAGACACAAAATCTGACACCCCGGGCGACACTTTACATTTGGATGAAAAACTATTCTTTAAATCAATTAATTTTAAGTAGGAAGCTGATATTTAGTTAAATTCCATGATAGGATTTCAATTCTATATAAATGATACAGTGGGAAGTGATCTTAAGAAGTGTTTTATCCAGAAATTTGCATAGGAAGCCTCAAAATCTACAACACGGAAAACTAGGGAGAGGTGTTTAAGAAAACAAAGCACTGAAAACGACTGCTTCTGTTTGCAGGAAATAGATTATGTTTCAGTTCCTTCCATGCAATACATTATATGGTACTAAGATTTCTAAAAAAAGAAATTTTGATACTTGAACTTACTTTGCTAGATTTTCTTCGCTTCGAAATTGCCACCCCGTGTCAAACATAGACGACATCCGAATGTGGCGTTCTACATGGTGAGTAAGAAATTGTTCATTAGATTTAAAAACAATTTGTCTGCAGTGAAAGAGGGTCTTCTGAAATACTGTGAAACTATACTTGCGTAGGGGTGTTATCCATGTTTGGATTATAAAAAAACTCTAAAGACTTCTGAACAATTTGAAATCTCGAGTTTGCTTTAAAATTGTAGCTGTAATGATATCCTATTTCAAGTTACAGCAGATTCCAAGGAGTATGTAGCTAAAGGTAATATCTTTGGTTAGCTTGCTTGCGTGAAGTCATTGTTAGGTAAGGTACACAACTCTCCTATCGAAGTAGCATAGTCCTAACCAAAGCTATGCTGTAAAGGATTGGTTTGATGGATTGTTTTAATTGTATTTTAAAATATAAAAAAGACTATGTGGTATGATTGCCAATGATACAACTATCCACAAAAGACCAAAATGACAAAGACATTTGCTAAAGCATTGTTATAACAAATGGCATGTGGAAACAATATAAAAAAGGCGGTGTTAAACTTGTATATGTTCCGGACCATATGAGTATCTGGACCATACGCGTATGGTCATGACCATATGCGTATACTCATATGGTCCGACCATACGCGTATGGTCCGACCGTACGCGTATGGTCGGACCATATGAGTATATACTTGTTTGGTTATAAACGGGCCGGACCATATGAGTATTTGGACCATACAGGTATTTTTTTCAATAATATGCATTAGAAAACTTTATAAAAAAAACAATGATTACTACATGCAATTGTATTATTTACAATTCAGAAAACATTAAATATCGATGCTAAAGTTAGTTTCCATGGCTAAGTTGTATTCCGTTGACGTCATTCATTTTATTTTAAACAAAACACGTATAAGTATAAAAATTCTGAATATTGCACTTCTAATGCTTATTATATTAAGTTTCAAAAGTGAGCAATTATTAGACTCTTTATCCTGTCGACTTTTACGTCAGGTTATAGGTTAACAGTTGACTTCTTGTGTAACAGTTCATTAAAATATTTTGGAAGTTATCTTCCCAGGTCGACATTTTGCCATTCACTCGTAATATTAACATAATTTATTATTCGGTAATGACAAGAATATGTGTTTACTATAGTTTTGACTAGTGATGAATTTTACTGTGTGAAACTGCTTATTTAATTATGTTAATCTTGTTATAAATGTACCTGTTAATTACCCCGACCATACGCGTACGGTCCGACCATACGCGTATGGTCGGACCATATGAGTATATACCCATATGGTCATGACCATACGCGTATGGTCCAAATACTCATATGGTCCGAAACATATACATTATATTTTTTGATTGGACATTACTAGTATGAAATACCGGTAATCAAATTTACCTATACAGGTTTAGTTCCGCCTATTTACATTGTTTGCAGCTGTCATCCAATCTTACTGAATTACCATGCTTGAGCAAACTTTAATGCAAACAAAACGAAGCAAGCAAACCAACCTTTGGTTTGCTAGCAGTAGGATAACAGCTGTAATTCTATCAAAACTTTTGAATTTTCAAACCTGTATACCACCTTGTCCGTGTGAAATTGAAAAAAAATGTCCAAAAGAAATATTCCACAATGCTTCTCAATATAAAGATGGTATAGTTAACACTTTGTGATACCATACGTCTTGTTTTGTTAATAGTGAAAAAAAAAGGTAAGACATGCTACACGGAGGAACAAGTGATCAGTACGTTAGAGTTTCTTATTGACAACATTTGTTGAATTTAGAGGTAGACTTTTTCAACAAATTGTCATCATTCCTATGGGGACGAAATGTGCGCCTCTCTTTGTCGACCTATTCTTATTTGAATATGAGTTCGAGTTCCTTCAAGGAAAACTAAAGAAACCAGATCATTTAATTTTAAATTTAGATCTATATTGACGATGTTCTTCCCATGAACAATCCAAACTTTTCTGATTGGGTTCTCCAGAACTGAAAACGAAAGATACAGACACGACTTCCTCTGCCTCATTTTATACTTATATCTCGTATTTGACATAAGCGGTCACCTCAGTTCAGAATCTTTGACAAACGAGACGATTTTAATTTGGAATAATTCAATAGACCAATTTTCCTTGCTTATGGAAAATATATTTTCCCACTCATTCAGTAGAGTTTGCAGCTGCTACTCAGACTTTATAAAAGTCACTTAACCAGTGTTACTTCAAAGAACATCTAGTCTTTTGTCTACCCGTTGCTGTCAATATAATGGATTTTTATGTGACTGACATATAAGTGAGAGGTTACGATGGCTATAAAACCAATGGTGGTTCATAAGTGTTTCTCATTTTTATGCCCCACCTACGATAGTAGGGGCATTATGTTTTCTGGTCTGTGCGTTCGTTCGTCCGTCTGTTCGTTCGTCCGTCCGTTCGTTCGTCCGTCCGTTCGTTCGTTCGTTCGTTCGTCCGTCCGTCCGTTCGTTCGTTCGTCCGTCTGTCCCGCTTCAGGTTAAAGTTTTTGGTCGAGGTAGTTTTTGATGAAGTGGAAGTCCAATCGACTTGAAACTTAGTATACATGTTCCCTATGATATGACCTTTTAAATTTTAATGCCAAATTAGAGGGTTTACCCCAATTTCACGGTCCACTGAACATAGAAAATGATAGTGCGAGTGGGGCATTCGTGTACTAGGGACACATTCTGGTTTACATATAAAATAAGTTAGATCGCTGGGTTTCCTGTTTGAATTGTTTAATTTTGGGGCCTTTTACAGCTTGCTGTTTGGTGTGAGCCAAGGCTCATGGTCGAAGGACGTACTGTGACCTATAATTGTTACCTTTTTTTCCCCCATATATTGTGATTTATTTATGGAGATTTGTCTCATTGATACTCATACATTATTTTCTTAATTATATTCTCTAGATTTGGCTTCTGGGAAAAAGTATTAACTTGAAATAGTTTAAAATCTCGTACATTGTTTTTCTGTTAAAATATTTCATTGTACATTATGCCTTAATAACAAAAAGAAATTTTAAATGTTTGGTTTGCTTTTTCTGTCATCATGATCTTATTCAATTCTTTTGGCTAGGTGTTTTATCTTATTTACATATATCTTATTCACATATATTTATAAAATTTTGTTAACATATATTTTATTCTATTTATTTCCAAACATGTGTTGTATTTTACTGGTATGCTTTGGGTGCTGTGCTTTTTCAAAATTGCTTCCTGGTTTATGTTTTTTTTTACAATGCACAGAAAACTGTTCATAATTAGTTTGTTGGATGTCATGGGTTGGATACAAGCTTATGTCTATTCTAGCTTTTTGATATGATTCATTGAACAACTTAATTATATATGTCCTTTGATTTTTAAATTTCACAAGGTTTCAGTAATCTGATTTTGAACTTATGAGTGAAACAAGTAGAAAACATAGCTATAAAGTATTGACCCTCAGTCTACTGAATAAACAAAGTAATTGACCTTCAATATACAGTACTCTTGCTATGTTAAATTTTTAATGGTGTCATTAGCAATGTTTCTCCAATAATAAAAGGAAACTTGGACACAAAATATGAATACAAACATTTTTTTAAAAGTTTATGGTTAGACAAAAGAAATACTTGTTATAAGTAAAAAACCATACCAAATATTACACATATGTACTTTCACTGTATTATATTCTGTCGATACCTGTATCTTAGCATTGCACACAAAGTCATGTTTTTCTCTGAATGTTAATGACATCTTTACATTAAATTCATTGGATGTTAGATGTATAATCATTATAATGATTGATATTTAGTCTTAGATACACTATTTCTTTGCTAGTTGTTTTTTGGCTTTGAAACAGCTATAAGAAGTTGAGAGTTCTCTCAGGTCTGTCTTTTTGTTGTTGGGATGAATTAGAACTTATCCACATCCACTGAGTTTTAGTTACATGTATTTCTATTTGGTTCCATCTGATAAGCGCAGCCTTTTCAACAGATTTTTATAGTTTATTCTTATGCGGTACTGTTACACAACTGTCCCTGGTTTGAGAGAGGGTAGAGTGCTCACAAACATGTTCAACCATACAACATTCATTGAGTGCCTGTCCTAAGTCAGGAGCCTGTAGTTCAGTGCTTGTCATTTGTTCACATCCGTCATATTTGTTTTGTTGAAATCGTTTTTTTTTTAATAAGTTAGGTCATTACTTTTCTCAATTGAATTGCTTCATATTTTACATTGTGGGGGCCTTTTATAGACACCCATACTGTATGGGTTTTCTCATTGTTGAAGGGTACATGGTGACCTAGTTGTTTAATTTCTGTATCATTTGGTCTCTTGTGGAGAGTTGTCTCATTGACAATCATGCCATATCTTTATATTTTTATATTGTTAATATGACTTCAACATGGTTAAAGGCCCACATTGCCTTTTCCTACTTTCTTAATGATGACAAATACCAACCAGTAAAATCAAACACAATTAGTTGGTTACATTTATTTATTCAAGATGTCCATCCAAATAGCAGAGCTATCACCATGAATATTATTTTAGCTAGCAATAAGCAATGTTTTATTAAATATCTAAATAATCAATGTATATCAATTTATACAAAAAAAAAAGATGACAAAAAAAATATTCAAAATATTGTTCCCTATATTCCATTGCATATCACTGACCGATCACTAACAATTTATAAAAATAAGATTATATTGTGGACAAATAAAACTCTGCTGGAATGCATGTATGAAAATGGTTCTAGGTTAGGAAACTAATGTACATGAAACATTCTTCATTTTACCTTTTGTCCCCTAAATTAACAATTAGGAAGAACATTTAACTAGCAAAATTATTGCCTAATAGTAAAAAATGAAATTCCAGCATTTCAAAATGTCAACAAATGGTTTTTGATATGAAATAAATACTGTTAAGAATGTCAAGAATGTTACTTTTCAATCACATAAGAAGGCCCCATATGCAGCCCATGGTGAGCCTTCATGTGTCTCTAGAGGTACTAGACAAATGGTCCATATAAAGATGAAACTTTTCTAATATATATACAACTCAATAGCAACTATTTAATAGTTATATAGCACTTGATAGAATATTGCATTTTGCAGACATGAATCAACTTTTTTTCTTTAAATTTCCAATTTTTTTTTCACAGTTTAAGATCTTCAGAGGATGGTTATCATGACAATAATATATTCAATTATCATATATAATTATATGTCCAAATCGTAAAATATGATTCATAATATACATAAATATCGTTATAAGCAATAATATCCATAGCACTGCCATACAAAAATGCTTTTTTAAAATTTTGTTATTATCTGCTTTGCAACTTGAACATACTTGGCACACTTTCTATAGAAAACCTAACGAAGGCTTACAGATCTCTTTTGTATAAAAATACATCATTCACATAAATTTAACAAAACAAAGGTCACATCAGACCATACAAAAAAGGAAAACAAAAACAAAAATTTGTTTTTATCGGCAAAGCTGTGAGAGCTATAGTAACATTTAAATAATATAAACAACTAAATAATTAAGTATAATAGTTATTATGGTTATGCTTCTGCATTTTCTTTAGTGTCATCAGCATCATCGTCATCATCAAGATCACCAGCTCTAAGGGAAGACAGGACAGTTGAACGAGATCCAGCTCTTGAAGCACTTGGTCTAAAAATAATAATAATAAACATTAAAATACGGGTTAAAATGTAAATAAGGAGAAAAATGTGTCCAAAGTCATGCTCCACCCATGCTGTAAGTAATTTGTGACAAATCCTACATTATTTTAGTGTTTCAAACATGCAAAAAATGTTTTACAGATGTCACTTAACCCCCAAGACATATTTATGGAGTAGAGACTAAAAAGGTGATTCAACTTCACCTCCTAACATATCAATAACGGCCAAATATTCCCAAATACAGATATATGACCATGTGTGACAAAGAATTTCCAAACAAATAATGCATTGAATATATAAAATAATCTTTTAAATTCCAATTGACACTTTTTCTATGATACAAAAAGTCAACAGTAAATTATTTTTATACAAAACATCAATATCACCATTTTTAAGTTTATACCTTTTCGGTACTGAACTAAAAGTCTATTAATAGATCAATGCATTTTATATTTACTAGATACTTTATATTACTATGATCAATATACATATACAATACACAAAGTTTAGGCACAGCAAGAAAATTAAACACACATGACATTCATACAACATAGAAAGACGACACAAGAAGATGAAGTTTATTTTAATGAAGCTTTTTTTCACTTCTGGTTTCATGAAAGTTATAAGTTATGTGCACGTTAATTTTCTAGCCAAAAAGATACTATTATCCAATCATGGATGCTCAAGCTTGGTGATGCTATATGCAAAATTAATTTGTATAAAGATCTGCCAACAAAACTGCTAGGCATAATACCAACTAAAACTGCTACCATATGCAGAGCGAATTTTTTGGCAAAGGAAATATACATCGCATTATCAATGAATTATTGAAAAAAGGATTTTTATTTTATTAATTTATTGATGTTCAAGCAAATACACTTCAAATATGCTATTTTAAGTAAATGTCTTGTAAAGTGTTAAAACATTTGTCATATCAAATATAAAATTGAGGTATAAACAGAATTTTGAAGAAAAAAACATAATATTAAATAAGCTTTTTTGAGGAAAAAAAAAATCCATGCACAAATGATTAACATTTTACCAAACAAATTTGCAGAAACGGGCATGTGGATAATGCAACATGCAAAGAACTTACCATTTCGCATTAACACTAAGAATAATATCAAATCTTTATAAATGTGACCATGGATCACTTTAGGTTTTTACAGCGAACCCAATAAGAGCATTTCCATGTTTTCAAATCAAGTTCCATCAGGAGCTTTATAAACTTAGAAGAAGTGGTCAAATATACTTCAATGCAGAAATTTCAATTTTGTTTTTTACTATCTTGTCAAAGAAACTATTTCCAAAGGGCTACCTTGGAATCAGGATTACTTTATTCCTACTTTGGGAACTACCTAGATAATTTTGATTACTTGTTCAATTTCTATTTAATAAATTCTTTCCAAGTTGAAAAATGTAATGAAACATAGCACAAAGGTTTATAAAAGTATTGGACATATTGTTGTGTCCTGTTAAAATGTCAAGATAGCATACATTTTTTTAAGTTCATTATAATCTAAATGAACCAAAACTGTTTAAAAATGATTAGCTTACAAAATTTCAACACATCTACTTTATTATTTTATTGATTACCAATGATTCAAGCTAAATTTTCTTCTTAAATTCATGCTTATTAATAAATACTTTCATTTAGACTATATTCTCTATTGAAAGCTCAATTATTAAAATTTTCATATGACCAACAACCCACTCCTCCCATCTGCTGCTTTCATTTCAAAATAATCAAAAATAAAAATAATTCTGAATTTAGGAGTTAATGTATCATAGATACACTTTGTGTACCACTTCTACATGGCTTAAACCATCGAAAAAGTTTTAGTAAATAATATTGAAACTTTGGAATTTCGATCACGGTCCAATCAATATTGAATTCATTTAGGATTGTAAAGATACTAAACTCCTAGATGAAATGGAGCATGAAGACAAGGAAAGTGTTCATTGGATCCACTGTTTTATATATTCTTAGACAAAGTTTATTTTGAACAATAAACTTCATGGCAGCAGTTATAAATTTATCAAAGGTTTATTTCAAACAAAGGGCTGCATATAAGTGATGTGTGGCAATGTTTATCCACTGTTGATGTGATGTTAGAGAGACAACAATCAAATAAATTAAATCACAACAAGTGTACTCTTACATTTTGTTGATTCCATTTCAAATATTCAATATGAAATGAAAACTCATTCTCATTTACATCTGAAATTTGAACTGTTGAATTGAATTTTAATGATATCTTTTAATTTATGGATCAATTGAACTTTACTGAAGTCTAGTAATTAATGGGTCATCACAAAGTTTTTGTAAGTCACACATAAACATATATCTGAAGCCACAACTAAACACCATTTATAGATGAATATATGTTAGAACTTTGTAATGTTATTTCTATATTAACATTCCACTGTTATCTACTACAACAATGTAATATTGGTTATTACATTGTCATAATCCTTTAACAGTATTATAACACATTAACTTATAAAACTGTGGTGTAAGGGTCAAGTGATCACAGCTTAAACTTATTCTAAAAAGTTAATTTTCAAATATTGTGTAATGCAAGAATTTGAATAAGTCAAACTTATATCTCAGAACTTCTACAGAAATAACATTACATAAATTTGATAGAAATTCAACACGTTTTTAAATCCCAAATTCTACGTATAAATGTTTTAGAAACTTGTTATAAAATTTGTCACACAAATTATAAACAATATATACACTGTTATTTACATGTATCTCAAAGAGTGAATGTAGCGATCAGACCTGAAGAAATAGAATTTATCTATTAAATTATGAAATTATCCCAACATCTTCAAACCAACCCATAAATAAAACAAAATAGTACTATCTGACATTTTTTACATGGAGATAAAAGACTAGGTAAACTCATTTCAAATGAAATACTTGCTGAAGCAGCATAAAAAAGAGTTAAAGGTTCTAGCTATAAAATTGTTTGAAAAATAAATTACACAGAATGGCCTCTCTCTATTGAGAATTCTACTGAGAATTGACCTAGTTTCACAATGTAGAAAATGCAATTATTATTTGTAGGTGTTCAGATTTTTTATTTGATTGAGGCAACAGGATACCCAACTTCAACTTGAAGCAGGCAATGTAGGAAATAACCATTGCAACCCTAGGAATTGACACTATTCTTGAAACAAACACCATAAAAATTGGTATCCACACACATAAATAGTCATACAAGATCACATTTGAACACAGTGCTTTTCAAAATATAAGTGTAAATATTCAAAACAGTTAAATAACATGCAACTATGTGTTAATTTATACTGCTGTGTAACCCTCATGCAAATGTTGGAAACAATAACTTTAAATCAATCTGAGCTTACCCCAAACATTTTACTTTGACAGACCTTAATGATTTTTTTCATTTTAAATCATATTTACTCTTGTTTATCATGTTAACAGACTCCATATCTTTACCATTTCCAAACACGATTTCTTAAGCAAAATTTGATGATAAACTGAGATATCGACAGATTCTATTTGTTCTCACCTGTATTTCTTTAATTGATTAATTTCTCTAGAGGCTGTTTCATTTTGTTCCATTTGTTCATCTAATTCTCTCTGTATCTTTCTCTTTTGTGCATTCAACCGTGTAATTTCTTCTTCAGCTTCATCAACTTGACGCTTCAGAGCTTTAACACGGTTCATCATTTTATCAGCCTAAATATCATAAAATTCATAGTTATTGCTAGAACATAAAGACTCTAAAATTCAGTTTAAACAAGAAGATAAGGATTTTTTGTGAAGTACAATAAAAACTGAAAATTCAATTCCATATTTAGACTAAAAAAGCTATGCAGTTAAAATTCTTTTTTTTTTTTAATACAGCTATCAGAAAAATTGTTAATAACAGCTTTTTAGGCTTTGCCAAGATACTTTATGTAAAATCATGTAATTCCTGTCCATGTATTATTGCCAATCTGTTCTGTGTTTGTTAAACAGAACAATTCTTTCAGAATATCTTTAAAATTCATCCTTTAATATGTAATACAAAATTGATTGTGTTTATCAAATCATTCAATGAAAGTACACTATAGGGCCTCGATTACTTTATACTGTACACGTTTTGGTTCCCATTTATCAAGGATATGATTAAACTAATGCAGCATACCTGTTCTTTGTTTTGATCAGCATGACGTCTCTCTTCCTCAGCCTGTACTGTCATTTCTTTAAATTTCCTTTCTAATCTACGGTTAACCTTTTGCATAGCATTTCTTTCTCTACAATAAAATATATTTAATACTATGAAGAGACTGATTAAACTATGCATGGTTTAAATAATCAATACCTGAAATTACCCGAAAATCCATGTAAGGGTGTCGCTATCAGCTTTAATTTTTCGCCATATTGGTAACATTTGTATTAGGTTTCTCTCTTTTTTCATCCCATAGCAATAATCTCAAGTCAAAAATATATAACAAGTGAAGTGGCTAACTAATGATACCCCCGTTAAAATTATAGTGTAAACAGAAAGTTGTTGAGTGATGAATCTGAAAACGCATCACACAATATAGCACACAAACGAAAATTCAAACTTCCTGTTGTAAACTTACTTGGATTCTATATCTAATTGTTCTTCTAGACTACTAATCTTTCCTTCTAGTGAGGCAATAGTAGCTTTAGTTCTAGTACGTAATGTGTTTTCTAATTCATTTAATTTCTCCTTCATTTCCTTATTTTGTCTTTCCAATGAAGTCCTTTGGTTGTCTAATTTCTGTGTAACTGTCTTCTCGGAGTTCAAGTCAGCTGTCAGCTGATCTACCTATAGTCAGGAAAAGAAATGAAATCAATGAGGGCAGTTTTCATAACTATTTTCCATTTAAAGTGGTATCAATTGTATTTATTAAATATATATCCTTTGTAAAATTTAGATCAAATCTATAGAATTTTAAGTGGGTGCTCATTTTCCCCACATCTATTCATGTTGGGTGCTCATTTTCCCCACATCTATTCATGTTTTCTACAGTTTCTGTTCAGGTCTAAATGTTTTTGAAGTATACTGACATTTCTATATGAAGATAACTTCAAATGCAAATTATTCTTAAGCTTGAAAACGTGTTTGTTTGAATATAATCATCTGAAGAGTTAGATTAAAGGGTGTTTGAAATATCCAGATTTTTAGTCAATGGGGGACACGTATTCGCCGCTTTTACACATCTATTTAAAATCAAATAACTGCAGCTTTTATCAACATTCATCAAATCAATGGCATTATAGATGAATAGCAGACATTTCAAAGGTGTTAAGAACTGAAATTTAGGGTCATTCAGTCAAAGAATTACTTAGAAATACTTCTTTGAATTCGTGTTTTTTCTTCAGAAAATTGGCCGAAAAAGCGTTCTCCGCTTTTACACATCTATTTAAAATCAAATAACTGCAGCTTTTATCAACATTCATCAAATCAATGGCATTATAGATGAATAGCAGAAATTTCAAAGGTGTTAAGAACTGAAATTTAGGGTCATTCAGTCAAAGAATTACTTAGAAATACTTCTTTGAATTCGTGTTTTTTCTTCAGAAAATTGGCCGAAAAAGCGTTCTCCGTTTTTCGGTCCTTTCAGTAGGTGCTGCAATTTTGTCTCAGTTTTAAAAATAATCATATTTGTTATATAATATCATTTACCGGTATATTTCTTCCATTTCAGCCATCCTTTGAAGTTTTTACACCTCAAAATCATAAAAGTCGAAATTGTGTCCCCAGCGAATATGGGCGCCCCACTCTACACCTGAAAATGCATGTTTCAGCCCTATAACCCATGGAAATTTGGAAAATAACCAGCAAAGGGCAGTTGTGTATAAGATGAATGCAAACAAAATGGATCATGAAAATGTACTTTTCAACTTAATCTTATAAACCTTTTGCAAATCCTATTCTTAAACATAAAATCAGCTGAAACTTTACCTGTAACTGACTTCTTCTAGCTTTGTCTACCAAGCTTTCACTATTGGTTTGTTCATCTTCTAACTCATCTTCCAACTGTGCAATACGAGCTTCAAACTTCCTCTTCTCATCCAGGAATGCAGATCTAAAATACAATTATTTCAAAAATTACTTCAACTTTTCTGGATAGGGTAGCGTAAACTGCTACTATATGCAAATATTAGTATAGCAAAGATGTCTAAAATACATTAAAACAGAACTTATACCCTGACATAGCTATTTCTACTTGCTCAACAACTCTACAACATTATGCTTCATTTAACAAATGCTCCACGCATGGGTTAAGAAATAAGTACAGAGTGCTGATCTTATTGATTATCTGAAGATTCTTTTAGAAAGTCTAGTATGTTTTTTTCCGTCAGTACAAAAAACTAACTCTAAAATTAAAATGTCAGCTATTGCTACTAATAACTAACCTTCCGGCAGCACTGCTACCAATCTCATCTTGAAGCTCATCTCTTTCAGCCTCAGCATTTCTTCTCTGTCTCTCAGAAGCTGCCAAATCTTCTTGTAATTTCAGTACATCAGCTTCATAATTCTTCAGTTTCCTTTCAATATCCTTCATGGAGGCTTGCATTTCATCCCGACCCTGGCGAGCGTCATCAAGTTCTCTTTGATTGTCCTTCATCTGAGCCTGTACACGTTTGAGCTGTTTGACAGCATCTTCCTTTACACGGACAGCTAACTCTGCTTGTTGTTGAAGATCCTTAATGTCATTTTCTAATTTCTTTCTGCTATTAACAGCATTAGCTCTCTGTTTACGTTCATCTTCTAATTCAGCCTCCATTTCTCTCAACTGAAAATGATTAGAACAAATTACAGAATGTTTAGCCTTCTAAATGTGCTGTGTTTTTGTTATGAATGTCACTGGGACTATTAGGCTTAAATTTAATGAATGATTTTTTTTTAAACTTGCTTATTAAAAAAGGTAACTACCTGTCTCAAAAGAGATTTCTTTTGTTCTTCAACAGTTTCTTCTTTACCAAGTAAGTCCCTGTCAAATTGAGCCCGCATGGCCTGCATGTTGACTTCCAAACGTAACTTGGCATCTTCTGTTGTTTGCAGATCATCTTCCAGCTCCTCTATCTTCTGTTTCTGCTCTTCTAACATCGCATCCATTGCTCTCTTTGCTTTTTCAAGGTCATGAACCTATAATCATGATTGACATTTAAATATGCACCTAACATTTTTGAAACTATCCAAATATAATAAAATGCTTCACTAAGCACAGCCTGATATGACCACAGAGGGTTATCCTGAACAGTTGGGGCAAACACAATATTCAAGATTGATACTGTCTGAATTTGGATTGTGATCAAATTTCTAGCATTATATAGGTTTCTGACACAAAAAAAATGCAGTAAAAAAACTTACACAACTATTGGGCAATACTTTGGGAACATAAAAATTTCATAGAGATACATTCACTGAAACTAATGTTATTGTCTGGAAACCAAATGCGTCTTTGGATGATAGCGACTACATCATATGTTCAGGTTGTATAAAAATTAACATTGATATCTGACAAAATTTTCCTGTCAACGAGTTTTGACCAATCTACCCATGTTGGTACAAGAAAGCAATGTCTCTATAAGCTGAAGAAAACAACTTTAAAGCATGTTTTTGCTTAAATTTCCTTGCCTTCATTTTAAAGCACTTAAAAAAAAGTTTAGCAGATAAGCAAACATATTGACATTTAAAGCTTTATTGATTCACCAAAGAATGAGACCAATTACAGACTTCTGTGTACTGTAAATTTAGTGTAAATCTTAGTATGTAAAAATAGTTAAATCTTACACTCTTTCCAACATCATCCTTAGAGGACATTAGGTCGTCAAGCTCTCTCTGTTGTGATGTAGTCAAAGATTTCTGTTTGTCAAACAATTCCCTTAGTTCATCTAATTCTCTAGTCAAGTTCAGGATCTTTGTCTCTTTTTCTCTGCTATCTCTGTCAGCCAAATCTCTCTCTTGTGCTAATCTGATAAAATAAAAAGATTATTCTTTATTCATGAGATCTTTCTTTTTTAAACATTATATTTAACCTAAAACTTGAAGTTTCGGTAAAAGTGATCACAGAATTTGTGAATTAACCATTTATTCAAGTATCCAAGAAATAAAATAAGCTAGTTTCTTATATAGCAATAAATTAATTCCAATATAAATGAATCCACGGTAGATAAATTCAAACTGTATCGCAGAAAAAAGTGGAGCAATTGGTAATGTTAAAGGGCAAAGCTTTCTGGATAATTTCTTTTGCAAGCCCAAACCAAATGCAATTCATCTTCATGTAATTAACTACCATTCAAAATTAAAGCTACTTCCAGTTAAAGCCAAAAAAAATCATTATAATTCCTTTGGGCATTCTAACACATTTCACAGGTCAGTCTAGCTCTATGTATTTAAAATTCATAATTCAAAGACTCACTTCTCAGATACTGCCTTTTCTTCTGCTAATGACTGGTCAAACTTCCTCTGTTTTCTTTCGCTCTGTGTAAATGCTGACCTTTGACTCTCTAATTCTACATTAGCATCCTCTACCTGTAAATTGGAGTTGAAGTATTATCTTTAAAAAAGACTTGGTACACTAAAAAAAGTTTACAGCATTTACACTTTCACTGAATTTGAAGAAACTTGATACATTAACTGTAAAGTTGAATAAGCAAACAAAAATCAATAAAAACTTATTTTATGTAGTTGCAAACTAGAGGCTCTAAAGAGCCTGTGTCGCTCACCTTGGTCTATGTGCATATTAAACAAAGGACACAAATGGATTCATGACAAAATTGTATTTTGGTGATGGTGATGTGTTTGAAGTTCTTACTTTACTGAACGTTCTTGCTTCTTACAATTATATCTATAATGAACCTTGCCCATTAGTAACAGAGAAAAATATTTGGTAAAAATTTACATAAATTTACCGAATTAATGAAAATTGTTAAAAATTGACTATAAAGGGCAATAACTCCTTAAGGGGTCAATTGACCATTTAGGTCATATTGACTAATTTGTAGATCTTACTTTGCTGAACATTATTGCTGTTTACAGTTTATCTCTATCTATAATAGTATTCAAGATAATAACCAAAAACGGCAAAATTTCTTTAAAAATTAACAATTGGAGGGCAGCAAGCCAACAACCGATTGTCCAATTCATCTGAAAATTTCAGGGCAGATAGATATTGACCTGATAAACATTTTTATCCCATGTCAAATTTCCTCAAAATGCTTTGGTTTTTGAGTTATAAGCCAAAAACTGCATTTTACCCCTATGTTCTATTTTTAGCCGTGGCGGCCATCTTGGTTGGTTGACCGGGTCACGCCACACATTTTTTTAACTAGATACCCCAAAGATGATTGTGGCCAAGTTTGGATTAATTTGGCTCAGTAGTTTCAGAGGAGAAGATTTTTGTAAAAGATTACTTAGATTTATGAAAAATGGTTAAAAATTTACTATAAAGGGCAATAACTCCTAAAGGGGTCAACTGACCATTTCGGTCATGTTGACTTATTTGTAAATCTAACTTTGCTGAACATTATTACTGTTTACAGTTTATCTCTATCTATAATAATATTCAAGATAATAACCAAAAACAGCAAAATTTCCTCAAAATTACCAATTCAGGGGCAGCAACCCAACAACAGGTTAACAGATTCATCTGAAAATTTCAGGGCAGATAGATCTTGACCTGATAAACATTTTTACCCCATGTCAGATTTCCTCTAAATGCTTTGGTTTTTGAGTTATAAGCCAAAAACTGCATTTTACCCCTATGTTCTATTTTTAGCCGTGGCGGCCATCTTGGTTGGATGACCGGGTCACGCCACACATTTTTTAAACTAGATACCCCAATGATGATTGTGGCCAAGTTTGGTTTGATTTGGCCCAGTAGTTTCAGAGGAGAAGATTTTTGTAAAAGCTAACGCCGGACGACGACGGACGACGGACGACGGACGCCGGACGCCAAGTGATGAGAAAAGCTCACTTGGCCCTTTGGGCCAGGTGAGCTAATAACAACAGAAATAAACAACCAAGAGGAAATGAATGCCAATTAACTAAGTAAATCAGTTGTTTTTCATTAACACTATATTACCTCTTGCTGTAGTTTCTTCTTGGATTTTTCCAATCTGTCGTTAATTGCTTTAGCTTCTTCTAATTTGGCATTCATTGCCTCCATTTCTCTGTCTGTCTTTTTCTTGTATTCTTCCAAGGCTTCTTGTACTTTGGTTTCATCTTCAGCCTTTTTCTTATATTCTGTTACCTAGTGAACATTTTAATTAAGTTAATATTTTAAACAGATAAAATATTCATATATTTCAATAGAAAATATTAAGACATGTCCGCTTTCATTGTAAAAGATAAAATTCATCCATTGATAACTGTAGAAATTTTAATACCTTTAACAAACTGTAAAAAGTTTTGAATAAGTAAGTTCATGACATTCTGCATAGATGGAAGGTAAAAACATCAACCATTACATGCTGATAGTATTCTTTTTTTTTATTAAGAAAATTTGATAGCAATTCTGCAGTTACTTAAGGAGGCTCGAGGGTATAAGATTTTCAGAAAAATATCAAACATTTATTTTTCATAAAAATTTCATTAATTGCCTTTAGTAGTTGTTACTTAACCATATGGTTAAAAAAATATTCCAAAAAATCAATTCGTTTTGGCCCCAGGTGACTTTTAAAATGTATATATCATTGAAAAAGCTCCAAATTATCTCCCTTTGGTGCAAAAATGCCATTTTTTTGCTTTAAAATTGAAATATCTTTTTTAACTCATCGGTGACCTATATTTTTTAATATAATTTCCATATAAGCTGTACTTAAACTAAATTATTTTAAAATTTGAGCGATTTCTGTAATAAATTTCATTTTTTATTTTGATATTACCTTTCATTTCTCCTATCACTTCAACAGAAAATCCCCACCTTTACAAAAATGTATGCTTCTTCCGAAGGCAGATTGTGAGCGCAATCGAACGGTGACCCCACTTTTTTATTTCATTTTTCTATTAACTATAAGATAAAGTTCATTTACAGAAAAATATAGAGAAATCCTATATAAATGATTTAGACCCGCGAACCCCCTTAACAAGAGACTTTATCTTTTTCTTCTTAAATTTAGATATGCTTGTGCATTGCATTCTGTCATATTTTCATATTTTTTGACTTAATGTACTGTAATAGATTCCTCACACTAACCTTTACTTGCATATCAGATAATTGTTTTTGGAATGCTGCTTTTTGATCTTCTTCTTCCTCTAATTGGTCCTTCATTGCTTGGTTGTCATCCTCGGCTTGTCGTAACCGGGACTGAACTGCCAGTTTACCTTTGGTCTCCTCTTGCAATTGTTCCTGAAATTATATAAATTTTTGTTAAACCTTGAAAACTTAGAAAATTCAAATGAATAGACAAAATAGTGAGAATATATCCTGACTTATCAAAGGAGTAGGTCCGGTAAGACCCCTTTTTGGCCCCAAAATAAAGCAGTTTTACAAAATTGTTAAATTATAGATTTTTAGTTATTTATTGGACAGAAGAATGCTTCTGCTTCATAAATATGGGCTGTTTTTGACAATACAATGCACATATATTGGGTTGTGGCACCATTAAGTCATGCTAAATTACTGAAATCTTCAAAATTCTAGCATCTTAGTTAAATTTTAGACAGTTTCTGTGTAAAACGAAAGTGGCCGCATTCGTGTTCATCCTTAATATTGAAATGTGAGTTGTATTTTATGATAATACAAAACATATCTAAAGGTTGTGGATGAACACGGATGCGGCCACTTTCATTTTTGACAACCAGATGCTCCGCAGGGCGTAGCTTTATACGACCGCAGAGGTTGAACCCTGAACGGTTGGGGCAAGTAAGGACACAACATTCAAGCTGGATTCCGCTCTAAATTTGGATTGTGATTAAATAGTTGACACAGCATAGGTTTCTGACACAGAATGAATGTATTCAAATGAACTTAAAATTTTTGTTTTCTCTTTAATAGAGCAATTCACTATGCTGTTGAATATTAATCCTCTCAAAAAAATGTTTGAAGAAATTTTCTTTTTATTTATGAAATTTCAAATGAGAAAAATTTAACCCAATTTTTTATTTACATCCCCCTTTCCCTTATTCCAAAACTAATTTCAATTAAAATATTCTAATGGAGTTTGCAACAATTACTACTCATTTACATACATGATGTAAAAAAAACTGCTTGTTATCACTGAATGGTAAAGATTATTTAAATTTATCAGTTGGTAGTAAAAAGTGAATATGGTTACAAGAGCGCAATTATTCGTAATGCATTTTCCATAGGATACCACTAGTGTTCCGTATTTTTTTTCTCGAAGACTACACAAACTAGGGAAAAACGGGTGGCAGTTCCTGTTACTAGAAATGCCAGTGTTGCATTACAACCAACAAAAAATATAGGGTCATGCGGCTCAAATTGACCTAAAATGCAGTTGAAAAAAATCGTCTACTTTTTTCGCTTACTGAAAAAGGCATATTTTTAATGGCTCCGACATGCAGAAATTGAAGATATTTTCTATACTTCGTAAAATGTGAATATGATTTTCGGCAATTTTTAAACCTAATTGGATAAGCTTTCGATTAAATGTAATTCCAATCCTGTATCAACCAATCAGAAGCCGTATAGGATTCTATTCTGAGTACCATCTTGGGGTAAAAAACTTGCCGGTAAAATGTAAACAAATAATTGCGCTCTTGTAACCTATAGAGTAGTGAAAAAAATTTCCGAAAATTAAGCGCCCGCGCCAAAAGTCGCGCTCGCGTCTATCTAGATGATATCACATTTTCAAAACATTATCTGATCACTCTCTGAATTTGGAGAATTAGTTTTTGCCCGCCGATCAGGCCTAAAATTGGAACTGATTTTTTCACCAAATACAGTACTGGTCAAAGAGACATGAAGATAATGTTAATTTATTGGCTTAATTTTTCGAAGGTCATCCAACACTGACCATATTGTCGACAAAACCGTTCTGATATGGAAAAGCTACATCGAATTTGGAAGAATGGCTATATATGAAACAATTTCTCGAAAAAACACGTTTTTGAAACAGACTATAGTTTTCCCAAATGTTGAAAATATTATGATATTTCTACTTTAACCAGAGAAACTATTCTTAGACTACGATATTCAATGCCAAGATTATTTTTTCTACTTTGCAATTTAACTAAATCGTTGGTATTTGCTTAGGGACCCTTTTGGCCAATTTTCACGAAATTAGCTTTTTGCTAGAAAAGCAACTGAGACACTGTCATTAAGGTTAAAAACCAAAATTTACCTTCAAATTCAAGATTTATACATGCTTTTTCCGATAAAAACAGTAGATATCACAAAAACGTTGCATACTCTTCATACCTTGTCGACATTCGAGCCCACCCTAGATTTAGATATAGAAATAAATACAAATAGGAAACAGACTATAGAATGAATTCACGTCGATGAAAAGTCCATTTGACCCCGTTTCTCACTGTTTCACATTTTTCCCGAGCAAAATGACAATTTTTGATATTTTTCAAAGCCTTATTAAAAAAAAATGTCATTTCTCTATAGGTTACAAGAGCGCAATTATTCGTAATGCATTTTCCATAGGATACCACTAGTGTTCCGTATTTTTTTTCTCGAAGACTACACAAACTAGGGAAAAACGGGTGGCAGTTCCTGTTACTAGAAATGCCAGTGTTGCATTACAACCAACAAAAAATATAGGGTCATGCGGCTCAAATTGACCTAAAATGCAGTTGAAAAAAATCGTCTACTTTTTTCGCTTACTGAAAAAGGCATATTTTTAATGGCTCCGACATGCAGAAATTGAAGATATTTTCTATACTTCGTAAAATGTGAATATGATTTTCGGCAATTTTTAAACCTAATTGGATAAGCTTTCGATTAAATGTAATTCCAATCCTGTATCAACCAATCAGAAGCCGTATAGGATTCTATTCTGAGTACCATCTTGGGGTAAAAAACTTGCCGGTAAAATGTAAACAAATAATTGCGCTCTTGTAACCATATACATTGTATATTGTATATAACAAAGATTAAAGTTGATTCTGGACAAAGAAAGATAACTCCAATTAAAAAAAATTCTTGCAGATATTTCTTGCTTACTATACTGGACAAAGAAAGATAACTCTTAATTAAAAAAAAATTTGCTATTTCACTATATTGTGAAATTAGATATTTCTTGCCATTGCACAATACTGTGCAATTGAAAAGACTTGCTATTGCACAATACTTAATATAATAATTTTAGATCCTGATTTGGACCAACTTGAAAACTGGGCCCATAATCAAAAATCTAAGTACATGTTTAGATTCAGCATATCAAAGAGGCCCAAGAATTTAATTTTTGTTAAAATCAAACTTAGTTTAATTTTGGACCCTTTGCACTTTAATTTAGACCAATTTTAAAACTGGACCAAAAATTAAGAATCTACATACACAGTTAGATTTGGCATATCAAAGAACCCCAATTATTCAATTTTTGATGAAATCAAATAATGTTTAATTTTGGACCCCGATTTGGTCCAACTTGAAAACTGGGCCAATAATCAAAAATCTAAGTACATTTTTAGATTCAGCATATCAAAGAACCCCAAGGTTTCAATTTTTGTTAAAATCAAACTAAGTTTAATTTTGGACCCTTTGGACCTTAATGTAGACCAATTTGAAAACGGGACCAAAAATTAAGAATCTACATACACAGTTAGATTCGGCATATTAAAGAACCCCAATTATTCAATTTTGATGAAATCAAACAAAGTTTAATTTTGGACCCTTTGGGCCCCTTTTTCCTTAACTGTTGGGACCAAAACTTCCAAAATCAATACCAACCTTCCTTTTATAGTCATTAATCTTGTGTTTAAATTTCATAGATTTTTATTTACTTATACTAACGCTATGGTGCGAAAACCAAGAAAAAAGCTTATTGGGTCCCTTTTTGGCCCCTAATTCCTAAACTGTTGGGACCGAAACTCCCAAAATCAATACCAACCTTCCTTTTGTGGTTAAAACATTGTGTTTAAATTTCATTGATTTCTATTTACTTTAACTAAAGTTATTGTGCGAAAACCAAGAATAATGCTTATTTGGGCCCTTTTTTGGCCCCTAATTCCTAAACAATTGAAAATAAAACTCCCAAAATCAATCCCAACCTTTATTTTGTGGTTATAAACCTTGTGTCAAAATTTCATAGATTTCTATTAACTTAAACTAAAGTTATAGTGCGAAAACCAAGAAAATGCTTATTTGGGCCCTTTTTGGCCCCTAATTCCTAAAATGTTGGGACCAAAACTCCCAAAATCAATACCAGCCTTCCTTTTATGGTCATAAACCTTGTGTTAAAATTTCATAGATTTCTATTCACTTTTACTAAAGTTAGAGTGCGAAAACTAAAAGTATTCGGACGACGACGACGACGACGCCAACGTGATAGCAATATACGACGAAAATTTTTTCAAAATTTGCGGTCGTATAAAAACTATCTATAAAGTGACATTTTTCGGCATATTATGTAGATTTTTTATATTTGAGCTTGAATCGGATGGTTTTAATGACTTTAACAGTTAAAATCTTTCACATAAACTAATTGAATCAAGTGAATTAGACACTTAAGTGTTTAAAAAGTGGTCAAAATCTTTCGTCAGATGAACCTGAAATTTTAGGCCAAAATCGGTCTTTACCGGACCTTCTCCTTTAAAAGTTATTATTGATTTTATAACTTTTGCAACATCCATATCCTGTTGAAAAGGTATGAGAAAAAAGGGACATAGATTTAGGACATCTATAATGCAACATAGAATAGGACACTGATTTGAAACTAACAAATATATGTATATTAAAATCAGAAAGATTTTTGGGGTTCTGAAGAATATTTTTGAGAGTTCTCCTGCATTTCTGTATTAACAATTTCAAACCAGGATCCACATCACTCCTTTACAATATATTAAGAGCACTGTTTTCTCATTATTTTTGCATTTTAAACATTAAGAGATAATCTCTTAAGGCAGGACTAGTGTATACTGCTTCTACCTGTTTCAACAACTTCTTTTAAAGATGACTTACGTTAGCTTCAGCCAGCTGAGCTTCTAGAGAGGAGTTCTTGGCACCGACTTGTAACAATTTTGCATCAGTTTGCTCTAATTGTGCAGTAACTTGGTCTAACTCATTCTGTAAAGTAATATAATTATAATAATTTATACAGGCAAAATATTTACTTTTATATGCAACTTTTACTTTCTGCATTGAAGATGTTGTTTTGAAAAATAATGAAGCAATGGTACTTTACTAATAGTATTTCATAAGTTTAAGTGTACATGGAGTGGTTTGATTATACATTGTACATAGTGATTTTATTTTTACCTATCCCACATGACTAAGAATTTAAATTGCTTAAAAATTAATACATTTTTATTAGAATACATAAGACTACAAAACAAAAAAAAATCACAATTGTCAAGGGCAGAAATGTGGTGTAAAATATAATGAATATCTCCTAAAATAATTGAATCAACAATAATCGATATAAAGCATATGCATTTATAAAATTTTATGTACATAAACTTAAATTGTAGTATATATATTGCAATTTGCTTCTCGACTGATGATTATATTTTGATTCTAATCATTGGTGATGATGAGGTTGGACGATCAATGCATATAGTTGGAACACACACCCCTTTTTTTTCCTGGATCCACCCCTGAGTAACTTAACTTACCTGGAGTTTTGATGCCCTATCAGTTGAATCACCTTTCACTCTCTCCAATTCGGTTAATTTGACTGTCAACTCCTGAGCCTGCTGTTCTACTTGTCGACGTTTACGTTCTGATTCTTGTTTAGCCATTTGAACAGCCTTTAAATCATTTGCTAAATCTGCATTTTCATGTTCTAATGTCTGTTTCATTTTTTCTAGTGAAGATTTACCCTAAAAAAAAACAAGTGCAAGTTGTGATAATTTATTTCACTAGTTATGTTTTTATTTTTTTTCCATAATTTTCATTATCATTTTAGTAAACTAGAGGCTCCAAAGAGCCTGTGTCGCTCACCTTGGTCTATGTGAATATTAAACAAAGGAAGCAGATGGATTCATGACAAAATTGTGTTTTGGTGATGGTGATGTGTTTGTAAATCTTACTTTACTAGTCTTGCTGCTTACATTTATCTCTATCTATAATGAACTTGGCCCAGTAGTTTCAGTGGAAAATGTTAATAAAAATTTACAAATTTTATGAAAATTGTTAAAAATTGACTATAAAGGACAATAACTCCTTAGGGGGTCAATTGACAATTTCGGTCATGTTGACTTATTTGTAAATCTTACTTTGCTGAACATAATTGCTGTTTACAGTTTATCTCTATCTATAATAAAATTTAAGATAATAACCAAAAACAGCAAAATTTCCTTAAAATTACCGATTCAGGGGCAGCAACCCAACAATGGGTTGTCAGATTCATCTGAAAATTATAGGGCAGATAGATCTTGATCTGATTAATAATTTTACCCCGTGTTGGATTTGCTCTAAATGCTTTGGTTTTTGAGTTATAAGCCAAAAACTGCATTTTACCCCTATGTTCTATTTTTAGCTGTGGCGGCCATCTTGATTTGAAAGTCGGGTCACCGTACACATTTTTAAAACTAGATACCCCAAAGATGATTATTGCCAAGTCTGGATTAATTTGGCCCAGTAGTTTCAGAGGGGAAGATTTTTGTAAAAGATAACTAAGATTTACGAAAAATGGTTAAAAATTGACTATAAAGGGCAATAACTCCTAAACGGGTCAACTGACCATTTCGGTCATGTTGACTTATTTGTAAATCCTACTTTACTAAACATTATTGCTGTTTACAGTCTATCTCTATCTATAATAATATTCAAGATAATAACCAAAAACTGCAAAATTTCCACAAAATTACCAATTCAGGGGCAGCAACCCAACAACGGGTTGACCGGATCATCTGAAAATTTCAGGGCAGATAGATCTTGACCTGATAAACATTTTTACCCAATGTCAGATTTCCTCTAAATGCTTTGGTTTTTGAGTTATAAGCCAAAAACTGCATTTTACCCCTATGTTCTATTTTTAGCTGTGGCGGCCATCTTGGTTGGTTGACCAGGTCACGCCACACATTTTTTAAACAAGTTACCCCAATGATGATTGTGGCCAAGTTTGGTTCAATTTGGCCCAGTAGTTTCAGAGGAGAAGATTTTTGTAAAAGATAACTAAGATTTACGAAAAATGGTTAAAAATTGACTATAAAGGGCAATAACTCCTAAACGGGTCAATTGACCATTTCAGTCATGTTGACTTATTTGTAAATCCTACTTTACTTAACATAATGGCTGTTTACAGTTTATCTCTATCTATAATAATATTCAAGATAATAACCAAAAACTGCAAAATTTCCACAAAATTACCAATTCAGGGGCAGCAACCCAACATCGGGTTGACCGATTCATCTGAAAATTTCAGGGCAGATAGATCTTGACCTGATAAACATTTTTACCCCATGTCAGATTTCCTCTAAATGCTTTGGTTTTTGAGTTATAAGCCCAAAACTGCATTTTACCCCTATGTTCTATTTTTAGCCGTGGCGGCCATCTTGGTTGGTTGACCGGGTCACGCCACACATTTTTTAAACTAGATACCCCAATGATGATTGTGGCCAAGTTTGGTTCAATTTGGCCCAGTAGTTTCAGAGGAGAAGATTTTTGTAAAAGTTAACAACGACGACGGACGCCGGACGCAAAGTGATGGGAAAAGCTCACTTGGCCCTTCGGGCCAGGTGAGCTAAAAAATAAAGGTTAAGTTCTTAATTATTTTTCTTTTTTAACTAGATGAATTCAAAATAATAGTTAACACTAGTTTTCTATTGAATCCAATTTACTATTTATGCTCTAAAAAAAAATTCTATTTTGTCTTACCAAACATTTACCCTCGACTATATCTGATAAAAATTAATACCTATAAGCTGTATTGCTTTTGGAATAAAGAATATATTCAAGAAACATCACTTACCTTTTTAACATTTTCTAATTCTTCATTTAATGTTTCGTTTTGTTGGTTATGTTTTGATCTGGCTTCATACAAATTGCCTTCATATTTCTTTTGTGAATCTTCTAAGGCCTTTTTTAAGTCTCTAAGTTCATCTTCACGTTTATTTCTGAGTTCTTGTACAGCAGCTGTCGCATCTAATGATTCTTCAAATTCTGTTTTCAAAGCCTCTAATTCCTAAAAATTAGACACAACCCATCTTATTTCCTTTATAACTAAATATAATAACTGAAGATAACTTGCATAGAATAGCAAACTTTTTATCATATACATAGAATAACAAACATTTTATCATATACATAGAATAACAAACATTTTATCATATACATAGAATAACAAACATTTTATCATATACATAGTTATATTTTCCAATCTCAATAATATATTTTGTTCTTTTTGTGTTTTTTCAAAAAAAAAATCATTTTTGTTTCAATCAAAAAATTAATTTTCATTCCTTTGTCTTCACTTAAATCTTGTTTCATATAATTTCATGTTCGTGTCTTCTAAAGTTAACTACATGGTATATGCTCACATCATTATGAAGGCCATACTATTATCTAAAATTGATTTTATCTTCGTTATTTGAATGTTGAGAATTATTGTCTCATTAGCACAACTCTTTACTTTTATATGTTTACCTCACTTATATCCCTTTTTTGTTTTTCTGCCCTGTTCCGACTCTCCCGCTCGGCCTCCAAGTCTTCCTGTAGTTCTTGGATTTGGTTTTGTACCTCTCTCATTTGTTTCATTGAGGAAGCTTTACTGACACTTTCTTCTTCAGCACTAAAAAATAAAGACAATTACTTTTAGTATAAAGGCATTTCTAGCTTATAATTAATCCTTTTATAGGTGGAAAATAAAAATAACCTGTTATTTGTTAAAATAAAGATACCATGGATTTTGATTCCTTAGAATTGTTTTTATTTCTATATACACCTTTGTACAACTCATTTTATCAAAAATATTGAATTTCATCATCTTAATTGTGCAAACTTTTGCTAGTTTTTTAACCATGTTAATGTACTCATCTCATGTAAGAAAATGGTGGTTTCTTATCCTATTTATATTCTTTTACGTTAACATTTTGAATTTGGTAGGTAATCAGAAAATCATTAGGTATACTGCCCTTTACAAAGTTGTCAGACAGATAATTTCTTATGAGAAATATAACATAATCCAAGTGTTCATGTCCTATGCTTTCCTTACCAAATCTACTTGTAACACTTGATATATACTGCAAACCAACTAAATTTCGAGAGCAATTTATTTTTGCAACTTTCGCCTAAGAAAAATATCACAAAATTTATAAACATGAATTTTTCCTTATTTAATTACATCAAGTATATGTGAAAATCGCGAAATTTAATTGCCCAGAATCAGACTAGAAAGGGACAAACACAAAATAAAGTATCCATGAAAATAAGTTGGTTTACAGTATTCATCACAACTTTTATAGCTGACTTGTATTGGCTTTGCTCATTGTTGAAGGCCGTACAGTGACCTATAGTTGTTAATGTTTGTGTCATTTTGGTCTATTGTTGATAGTTGTCTCATTGGCAATCATACCACATCTTCTATTTTATATTTTACCTCTGAAGAGCATGTTGAACCTCTTCTTCTCTCTTAGATAATTGGTATTGTAGATCTTCAACTTGTTGCCTCTTTTCATTTAATTGTTCTCTAAGATCATTTAGTTCAGACTCTAATCGTCTCTTTATTTTTTCTAATTCTTGCCTAGCCTGTAGGAAATAATAGAAATGTTAAATAAAGTAAATATAAAAAAATTATAAATTCTGTGATACTGAGCTTTAGTAGATAATTTAAATTATTTAATGTTAAAATTATCTACTTCCATCATCTGAAATTTTGGCGTGCACAAGCTGTTATTTTTTAAACTATTCTTTTATATATTGATTATTTGTCACAAATTACAGGTTTGTCTTACTTGCAGTTTATACAGTTTGATTATAACAAAACCAACATAAAATATCAAGTTTGGATGCAATCACTTCAGAAGTTACAATCTGAGGGAGTGTCTGTTACTGTATACAAGTTACTTTCGTGGGGTGTTAATTTTTCGCGGATTGAAAAATATCGCCAAAATAAATTCGACCAATTTAAAAGTGTACATGCAAGGTATTGATGAGAGTTTTAAATCCGCCAAATATTTTGAATACCTTATTCCAAGGAAAATCGTGAAATTTTACAACCCCCAAAATTACCTGCAATACGGTCTTTAAACAAAATGAATATTACATACAAACTGAAACAGCTTTCACTAAAATGGATATAAAATAAGAAGTATACCTGTTGTTCTTTCCTAAGTTTTTCTTCTAATTCTTTAATTATTTGTTCATATTTATTTTTCAATTTTGTCATTTGTTTTGATTTTTCCTCTTCCTCCACTAGTTGTGTTTGTATTTCACTGACTCTCTCCTCCAAGAATCGTCTTTCTTTTGACAGTTTTTGGTTACCATCATCCTGAATAGCCAGGTCTTCTTCTAATTTCTTGATTTTAGAATCAGCTGACACTTTCTCTAATTGAAGTTTTTGTCTAGCTTGTTCCTCTTCTTCTAACCTGAATAAGAAATCAACATAAATTGTAAGTCATATTGACATTAAAATATATTACTTGAAAGAAACTCAAAATGCATAAGGCCGAAAAAAATATATATGTCTGTTTCCTGTTTCCCGACCGACCATAACTCAAACCCCCTACCCTAGATCTTTTTATTCAATTCCAGGAAAAAATGGTTTCCGGTCCGATCCAGATCCGTGTCTTACTATGTCTGAACAATCAAAATGGCTGCTCCCAGCACAAATGTGCTACAACTAAGGTTTAAAAAATGTCAGCACTGCGAGGATTATTCAATTCAAGCTTCTTTAAAGAGATTAAATCATTTTGGGATACAAAACCCTAACCAAACATGACAATTAACCGACTGCAAATCCGACAGGGATTGCAAAAATTAAAAAAAAAAAAAATCCCGACCTAACGACCTTGATTTATTTGCCTTGGCAGCAGGTAACAGACATATTTTTTTTTGGCCTAAGGACTATCCTAAACATTTTCAAAAAACATGCTCTGCAGTTATATTTTGGCTCAAACAATGAATAATCACTCTTGACGACATGTTTAATTTTATTTGTTAAAATGTAGCTCTTGATTTGTGTCTAATGAACAATTTACTTTACTAGTTTTGAAATAAAAATTATGGATGCTTTGGACTCACATTGGATGCAGGTTTTAAGTTGTTTTTTCTTGGTGACCTTTTCAAACAATCAGGGAATTCCAAACAAGGTTGTGATTTGTGATGGTTTAAATGTCTTTTTATTTTCTTCTGGAACCAAATTATTATTTAGTTTTGAAAATACTGCTTTTCCATTCTATCCATGTGAAACAAAGGTCAATTTGTAGGTTTTAATTTGCTTGTTTGTCAATTTACCTTGTAACAGTTTCCCTCTATCCCTACTAGATATCAATATTTTACAGTTATATCAAACAAATCATTATTTGTTAACTAAAAACCTACTGTTCTTCTAAGTCAGCAACAGTTTGCATAAACTTTTTCCGTTCATCAATCAGTTGGTTACATTTTTCTTCCTCCTCCTCTATTCGAAGTTCAAGGTCATGTAAAATATCCTCTAACTCTTGTTTCTTAGCTGACATTCTTGATCGAGACTATATCAAAGAGAAAACTTTGTTTAACACCATCAAATGATTTAATCTTCCTTTTTTTTTACGTACACACTCATTGTTCCACTTTTTTTTAATATCACAGACAGTAAAAATCTAAAGAATCTAGAGAATTGAGGTATATAATGATATAAATATATTTTTGTGATTTTACTTTATCAAATTAGGATTCACCAAGTTTATATTTAATTTTAGCCACATATATGCAGCTATTTCCATAATGACATGACTATTCCAATATTTTATAAAGAAAACTTGCTGTCACTTGCAATAATGAAAACAATTTATTCTGATATATCCCTTATTTACCTCTTCTGCCTCTGCACACATTTCTGTCTCAGCCTGTAGTTGTTCTGCCAAGATAGATTTCTCCTCTATAATTTGAGCATATTTCCGCTCTAATTCCTGAACTTCTGCTTTCGACCTATCGAACGCTTCAACAACTTTTCTCAATTCTTCCTCTTTCACTGTTAATTTCTCCTCCTGACCTGTTACAGGCAACAATGGTTTCACCTATAATGTGAAAATAAAAGACATGATTAAAAATTTGTAAGGGTTCCGCGGAACCCAGTGTCTCTCCTACTTTTGCTGTAAATCGCAGGCTCAACAAAACTGAGGAAAAAAGTCAATAAAAATATTCCTCTTGTTACTATCTTATGATTGTGAGAAGCTAATCTGTCCAATTTTGGTAAAAATCTATGATAGTTTAATGAATATAATAAATGTTTTGAAAACTTTAACTGCAGACTGTATGTAAGGTAAACTGGAAGAAAACTAAAGTCCATTTAAAAGAAAAATACAGAAAAAATGGAGTTCTGTTTTTACAAAATTTACTTCTGGATACTATCTAATGATCATAAATAAGCTTCTGTCAAAGATTGGTACAAACCCAGGATAGTTTAAGAAAGTTATTAAAATTCTAAAAACTTTAACCACAGAGTGAATGTAATGTTACCCAGCAGAAAAACTAAGTCCATTTATAAGTAAAATACGGAAAAATGAATTCATTTTTTTACAAAATTTACTTCTGGATACTATCTTATGATCATAAACAAGCATCTGTCAAAGTTTGATACAAACCCAGGATAGTTTAAGGAAGTTATTAAAATTCTAAAAACTTTAACTATTAAAATTCTAAAAACTTTAACCACAGAGTGAATGTTATGTTTCCCTGTAGAAAAAACTAAGTCCATTTATAAGTAAAATACGGAAAAATGCATTTATTTTTTTACAAAATTTACTTCTGGATACTATCTTATGATCATAAACAAACTTCTGTCAAAGATTGGTACAAACCCAGGATAGTTTGAGAAAGTTATTAAAATTTCAAAAACTTTAACCACAGAGTGAATGTTATGTTTCCCCGTAGAAAAAACTAAGTCCATTTATAAGTAAAATACGGAAAAATGAATTTATTTTTTTACAAAATTTACTTCTGGATACTATCTTATGATCATAAACAAACTTCTGTCAAAGTTTGGTACAAACCCAGGATAGTTTGAGAAAGTTATTAAAATTTCAAAAACTTTAACCACAGAGTGAATGTTATGTTTCCCCGCAGAAAAACTAAGTCCATTTATAAGTAAAATACGGAAAAAATGGAATTTTATTTTTACAAAATTTACTTCTGGATACTATCTAATGATCATAAAGAAGCTTTTGTCCAAGTTTGGTAGAAATACAGTATAGTTTAAGAAAGTTATTAAAATTTAAAAAACTTTAACCACAGAGTGAATATTTGTGGACGCCGCCGACGACGACGCCGACGGAATGTAGGATCGCTTAGTCTCGCTTTTTCGACTAAAGTCGAAGGCTCGACAACAATCAATAAACAAGAGTCAGTATCACATTTCATGATTTGGACATCATCATAATGATACATTAGTATTAAGTTTAACTAATACTTAATGGTTTGGGAAAGTATGCTTTTAGGTATACTTAAAATGAGTCTTTTCTCAACATCTTACAATTCTTTAATTTTTTGTTTGTTGCTGATGCAATAAATGGCATCAGAACAAAACCTGATTTCTGCTGTGAATGTAAACTTTTTAATTACCTTTGTAAAAAGTCTCCACCATGCCCAGTTTCTGAGCTTGAGATAAGCTGCACAATTTCTCTGGATAACTCTTATTGCACTAAGTTGTTGTAATCGTTTCTGGTAGTTTCTGTAATAATAAAAATCTCCTTAATTACTTAGTAAAATTAAAATTTCAACATTATTTGTTGGAAAAGTTCATGATGTAGTTAGAAACTGTAAGATCAACATGTATAAGAGTAGACAATTTCATATGTATGTTAGATCAACTATTCATAATACAATTTTCTGGCCAAGGAATATACCGTTTATTGTTTTGTCTCCCTTTGGTTCAATCCTTTTTTTGTGTTCTTGAAAGCTTTTTTTTCTGATTTTACAGTATTTTGAATAAATCAATCTCTAAAGCTTATCATATTTAAACAGAAAATAATAAACAAAATTATTCTAAAAAGGAATGCCTTTTATCCTTCTATTAACCAAATTTAAACCTTAACAGTTAATAGTGCCTTACCTTCTAGCTATTAAACCTCTACACAATGACTGGAACTGAATAATAACATCTGTTAATTTGAGATCTCTTTCCTCCTCAAGATGAGCCAATACACCAGCTCTGAAGAAAATCTTACTCTGTCCTACTCTGTACAGGTTAGGGTCTAATTCTAGTGCCTGGATCTGAAATATTCATATTAAACTTAACATCTTGTTTTCTAGAATTTCATCAAAAAAGTTCCAAGTTGACGGTATACTTCCTTAAACCCAATATATGACAAAAGAACTTCCAGATTTATACCCTAAAGTAAGAAATCTAACACAATAGTGTTTGCTTTCAGCCATAATTTGTTCTTTACTACAATTTCCCAGTACATATAACATTTACCATATATATCAAGAGTGAAACTTCCAGAATATGCATGCACAAAATTGGTCTTCTAATCAAATATTGAATTAACGTTGGCTCAAACTTCTGGTAGGTGGGTATCTTTTTTTCTTTTTTTTTTATAAACACATGATATTTTGAATTCTAGTTCACAATTAGGCAGTAAATTATTCAAGACATTTCTGATATTCAGAATTTTTCAATCATTTCAATCACATAAACAAATTGAAGTTGATATCAATATAGTTAACAACCTACCATTCTTTCTACAGCTTTCTTTCCATCCATGAATCCCTTTGGAATGGTATTTGGACATAATATTTCATATCTTTGACGGAATTCTTGGAACAAAATTCTATTGGGAAATCCCTGCCTACAGATTCTAATACCTTCTAATACACCATTACATCTTAACTGTTCTAATACTAAAGGTGAATCTATTTTACCAGCCTACAAAATAAATAACACGAGATTTTACTTTTCATATCCATTTGAGAGAACATTTTAAGGTTTAAACATTCAAATCAACATCTTTAATGAAAGACCTTCAATGAGCATTTTCTCGTATATCCTATTCTTCACATCCATGACATCAAGAATTACTATTTTGGATCTTGAAGGAAAGTTGAACATGTGTAAATTAAAAGCAAATATCTAAAAATTATCATGCTTCACATGTTGGACACAATTATTGGTGCCCTGTGACTCAACAATTTTTTATAGATAACAACTTATTTGAAACTTTGGAAAAATTATAGTTGGACCTATTGAGAAATCAGTCTATATTACAATAAAAAGATGTGAAGTACTCTTTTAATGATCAAAAAGGTTTATGCTGTGCAATGTTTTGATCATTAATACCTTCTTTTCATGATTTGGAATGATACATCTGACGAAATTAGGATTTGTGTTGCGTAGAGTAGCCATCAGTTTGGCCAATTGCTCTTTATATAATTGTCCAACAGTTCGGAACATTCCCTTTCTGGTTCTAGAACCAAACATTGTATCTCCTCCTGCTGTAGCTCCCATACCAACAATCTCAGCTGTAACACAAAATTAAATCTATTAATATCTTATAACAAACAACCTCAGCTGTAACACCAAATCAAATCTATTAATATCTAATATTATCGCTATTTTGCGTATTTTTCCTTTGATCTTTTCAAATCATGCTATTAGCTTGAGATAGAAATAATTGTCAGAAACTAAGTGCATTCATGCCTTTATCAATGTTAATGTCAACAACGTAATAGGCAAAATAGTGATAAAGTTATCAATGGTTTTTCAAACTCGTTGATATTTCATAGTGAAATCTCATCTTAGGGCTGTCACCCTTCGAAGAGATCGAAGCTAAAAAACAACCTCTTGCTTGAAAAACATTGATAATCAATTATAACCAACTATCTCAGCTGTAGCACCATATTATTACTATCTTATAAATATATAACAATGTCAGATTAAAAGTCAAATTCAATCAATTAATATATTATTAACAACAATCTTAGTTGTAAAACTAAATAAAATCTATTAATATCTTATTACATACAAACTCAGTTAAAACACCAAATAAAATCTATTAATACATTGTATCTTATTAATGACAATCTCAGCTGAAACACTTGACTATTTCTATAAATATCTACTGTAAATTCACAAATTGCGAGTTTTTAATTAATGGAAATAATGCGACTGGGTGTTTATGGTAATAATATCATTCTGATATCTGATATATGTTTCTGTATGCAGTTCTTTTTATGAAATCACAATAATTGAAACTACATGTTTGTTCACTATTCAAAAACCGCAGTGATAAATGCACACAATAATTTCTGAATTTACAGTATCATTACGGACAAACTTGGCTGTAAAACCAATTTAATTCTATAATAAATATTTAAAATTACAAGCAAGCACAACTGTAAACTTAGTTCTATAAATATCTTTTTACCAAATTTTTCAGTTGTAACATCAAATAAATTCTATTAATATCTTATTACCAACAATCTCAATGTTACACCACAACATTACTATTAATATATAACATTACCAACAAACTCAGCTGTAAAACCAAATTCATTCTATAAATATTTGATTTCCATATATTTTAGCTAAATCACCAGACTTATTCTACTAACATTCTATATTTTGATCAACAATTAGAAAGATACATCAGTTTGAACTATATTTGTACAGTAAGATTGTCAAAGGAATTAAACCATGATGCCACAACAGAAATCTAGATCAGAGTGAAGATATGTTTGTACCGTCGTTCAGATACACAGTTAATATAGAAATAAGAAGATGTTTTATGAATGCCAAGGAGACAACTCTCTACTAGAGACCAAATGACATAGGATTTGTCAACAATACACAAAACCTAACTTAATAGCATAATACCAAATCGGATAATTTTTTATTCCTTTAATGTAAAAATCTCGTCATTTGCATAGCCTGATATGTTGCTTTTCTGTTAATTGCATAGAAAAAAATTACAATCTACTGATGCTTTGTTAAAAGTTTGATTTTTTTTTAATGGAAACAACAATTAAATAAGTACAATCGTAAAACCATCAATTTTGCCTATATTCTTCTTTATTCAGACTATAAAATTCACTTTTGTATTAAATGAATGAATCTTTATTGCAAAATAATTAACATCCTAAGAACAAAATTAACAACAATTATCATATGACTAAACAATTTCTCTTTTCATTTGCAAAAAAGCATACAGTTTTCTCTGATAAAACATTATATTCATTGAAAAAGATTGTGAGAAGTTAACATAAGATTAGGAACAGCTAACGTGTACCCAAAGGCTAAATATGGATATTCCAAGGCAAAGTTAATGATGTAGGGTTGTGTAATCAAGCAAGTTCTTGTTTTTTCTTTTCTGTTTCATATCTTTTTCCATGTATGTTATTTTTCTCTCTTTGTTTTTTAAATGTTTTTTTTTTAGTAAACTTTATTGAAAATTTTAACTTATGAAAATTAAAGTAAGCAAATGCAAAACTAGTTGATATATAAAGTATAAAAAAAGAGCAGTTAAAAAGGATCTTGTGCAAATACTAGATAACTAAAGAAGGAAAAAAGTTATATAATAAAACAATTGTTGATTTTTGATATGGGTTGAAACAATGATTTATCAACCCCATAGATATGACCTTCACTCTCGGCTGTTGGCCTCTGTGAATATCATATATCCGGCATTGATAAATCATTGTACCAACCTTGTCAATTGTCAATAATTGTATAAT
Organism: Mytilus trossulus; assembly: GCF_036588685.1. Classification (NCBI taxonomy): domain Eukaryota; kingdom Metazoa; phylum Mollusca; class Bivalvia; order Mytilida; family Mytilidae; genus Mytilus; species Mytilus trossulus. The sequence goes on along the minus strand of NC_086379.1, from coordinate 54,577,233 downwards.
ATTACATAACATAAAACATGGATTGACAGCAGGATAAAATAGTAAAATACTATGAAAAATGTGAAGTTATGAAACTATGAGATCTAATATTCCATGCAGACTTTATATGATAACATAATTTAATGTGCTAGACTTACTATCAGCTTGAATTAAATACAAAAAATGATTATTAAATAAGCCAAAAACAATGATACTTTGGTAAAAAAATGTGTTCACACAAATCTATAAGCTGGACAAACTAGAACAAAATGATCTTCATCTTCAATAACACACATTTAACAGAATCTACTTCAACATTTTCTTTCAGAATATTATTTAAATTACCAAGTTCAACATTTAACTTTGATGGTCCAATAGGTACAGACAAACACGATTCAATATTGTTCAAGTAAAATATTTTTCAAATCTTTGGTTTAATTTCAATCTACTTTACACATTGTGCCATGAAGACCTTTTTTTAATCTACTTAGATTTCATGCATGATTTTTTTTTTTTTTTTTTTTTACATCAGATAACTTTGTGATAATGCATATTAAAAATAGGATATGACAAAAACAAACAATTATCAGCCTTGGTAGATGATAGTTATGCGGTATCCAGCAATTAAGAGTTATGTTGTATCTGTAATACATCTTTCCAGTATCAATTTTCCTTAGTTATGGTAAACTTTATTCAACTGATTTATATGTTACGGTAAACATTTGCATGACTACCAGGTCATGTAAACTCATTTCTAGACTTTATATTTCTGCAAATTATAAGCCAAAACATCATGGCTGTTTAATTATGTGTTTTGGGATATCCTATATTTGATAAGCTTGTGATAATCGCTTGCCCATTTTTTAATCATATTAGTCAAACTTACCATCTTTCCAGATAGCACTAACAAAAGAATCTGAGGAATTCTGGAGAAGGGAGACCACATTTTCATTTAGAGGGTCCATGTTCTTCATCAACCACTGTTGGGCACTGTAATCCACCTGTAAAACAAAATAATAATAGACAAAAATAAAATGATTTTAAATGTGTAAAATTGGTAAATATTAAAAACAGGTCTAAATTCATATTCACTATTTTGTTATGAGCATTTGAAATTGGAGGTTCAAAGAGGTACCTTATTTATTTTTTGCCAGAAATCATTAATATACTGTAAATTCAGAAATTATTCAAGGTTTTTGAAATTTCGAAAAAAAGCGTCATAGTTGTAAACACAATAATTTAAACTCGCATTTTGAAGTATTTAATCTGAATTAAACAGGATTTTTCTCAAAATCATAAAAATTAAAATCACATCTAAGTTGTAAAGGACAAAATTGCAATAATAAATGCACGCAATAATTTTTGAATTTACAGTACTACTTTCCAAAATGTAAATTACAGATTAAACATTAATCCATACCTGTCCAGCATAATGGATAAGACTGAAGTCAGCATCTGCCCTGAAGTCTGGTTTCCTGAACTTAGGGTGTTGGGAATGTTGGGAAACTACTTTCTCAATGAAAGATTTATCTGTAGCTTTAGGGAACCAGCACTCTTCATCTAATAAGGCAAGAACACCCATTGGCTGTAGAAAAGAAAATTCATTTAGCAAATTAGTTTACTATAGTCATTAAAATATTCAATCACATAAAAAAAATCTGAGTAAGAAGCCCTGGAATTGATAACTTATAATATACAATCTTAATATCATTATAATAGATATATCCTTAAATGTGTGATACTTGATCGGCAAAAGAAATCTCCAACACTTTTCGATTAAATACAAACTTAAATAAGGCTGTTAGTTATCACGTCTAAATTGTTTTACATTGTCATTACAGGTCTTTTTTAGCTGACTATTGTTGAAGGCCGTATAGTGACCTATAGTTGTTAAATTCGGTGTCATTTTGGCCTTGTGTTGTCTCATTGGCAATCATACCACATCTTCTTTTTTTGTATTCTTAGAATTTGGATAGTTGTTTATGTCTGTGTGTATTTAAGTTATTGACAACCTCATAATCGACATCTCTTTCCATGTTTTTATGTCACGACTTGAAATCATTTTTAGATGAAATCAAGGTGCATATCAAAATTCAAGTTTAAATATCCTATTGATTTCCCTTTTGTATGTTGCAATCAATCAACTGCATTGACAAGTGAAAACTGAAAATAACACTGAATATCTCTAATAAGATTTTGCATCTAATATAACACCAACCTTCTCTATATCTCATAAATCAATAGAAAGTTGTAAATTTAAATAACACCAACCTTTTCTAATAAATCAATGGTAGGTTGTAAATCTAAACCAAAATCAATAAATTTCCATTCAATTCCTTCTCTTTGGTATTCCTCTTGTTCCAAGATGAACATGGTATGGTTAAACAGCTGTTGAAGCTTTTCATTGGTGTAATTAATGCACAACTGTTCAAAGGAGTTCATCTGGAAGATAAAAGGGAGAATTATAGAAAAAAGCCAACTTTTAGAATCATTATTAAAACTTATCAATTTTAGTATGTATCCATTGAACTAACATAAGTTATATACACTCAATAGTAAAACTTAATTCATTGAGGAATATATTAGTGACATTCAAAAGATGACTTTTGTTTAAAATTTTGGTGAATATTCACCAAATACTGTAGCATTTAACTCTAATCTTAAATTTACTTGTTTAAAACGCAGTGATTTCTGTGCCATATTGCAAACATACATTTTTTTAACTATAAAGAATACTATATACATTATTTTGTTTTCAGAAACACACTAAAAACTTTCTTTGAGTTCTGAACATAACATGCCTTTCCATGCAATTCAACACTTAACAAATGTACACATTCAAAATTACAAATATGGGAAAAAATATATAAAATATTTAAAAAATTCTAACAGTTTAATTTTACTGTTATTTGTTGTGTCAAAAAGGACATTAGATTCTACATAAAAAAATGTTAGTTTGTCATTCAAAGTAAAAATAAAATCTATTATTCTAATAAAACAAAGAAAAAAAAGCTATATTTATTTTAAAGTCAACTGACAACACTTTATAAAATCTTAACCATAAAAATCCATTTAGCATTGCAGCCATAAAACACATTGATAAAATTATTAACTAAGACAATCACAAAAAACATCACAAGTAAAATTAGAACAATTAGCGAATCTTAGGTCCTACAGATGTTTATGGTTTACAAGTATGTTATAATGATGTAATTCATTGCCAGAACTTCCTTCGTCAGCCTGTATTAAACAAACAGACCAAAGACTCAATTTTCTTATTTTGACTCACGCAAAAATGGCAAATAATAATAAAATGGACATTTTGGACTTTAGTTAACTATTTAAGGTTTAAAGCAAATTGAAATATCTTCTTGGAGGAAAATATTCCTTGTACATTATGGGCCCATAATAATTCCAAGTATGTCATAACTTCCACTACACACAGCTATGTCTTGCTCTTTTGAAAGTTGTCTCTCATTTAATAATAGTGTCATTAAACCTTTTTATCCTTATCACTTATATTTTAATTTGTTTTGAGCAATTTTTTAAGATAATAGTCAACTGAGGACAGTCATTCTGGGTATACTTAAATTATTAAGACACATAAAGCAGAGACCAATACACTATCTCAATAATACACACACACGCAACTACATGTTCAGTCTACATCAGTGATTATTGTGAAATTATAATTTAAATGGCCCTCATCTCATCTGACTGGTTTACCAAAATTTCCCCCAAATAAAAAATATACAGTGCAATGCATATACAATTGTGTATTAATATGGGTAATTTTTCTATAAATTATAAAGGAACTTCAGTTTTTCTTTGTTTATGGGGTCAAGCCAGTTTAATTTAGTCTGAAAGTGGACAGTCACACCACATTTTCCTATATCTATGAAGCATTTTCCATTTTTATAAAATGTGGTGTGCTGCGTTTTCTCTCTTGTGTTTATAAGACCGTACTGGACAAAAATAACTGTTACATAAATTTGCTTTTGGAAGAGGTTTGATACATTTTCTTAAATATTACCTTGTTCAAGATTCACTATTTTCCTGCCATAAACCTCTGTATTAACTTTTTTTTTAAGTGGATACAGTGCACACTTATTTCACCTAAAAAGCTTATGGTCATTGAACAGATTTATAGCTATCAAATTAACCAGTAACAATTCTACTCCAGAATGCTTGAGGTCAAAAACCTAATACAAACAATAAAGAGCTGATATAACTGACTTTTTAAATGTACAACAAGAACATTAGGAACCAAGTCTAACAGCAGGTTTATAGCAGGTCCATCTTCAAAACAAAACTCGACATTATAACACACATGCTTCAGAAACAAATCATAACAAATTTACCGGAGCATTGGTTACCTTGCCATCTGCCCGCTGTGGGTAAACAGACAACAGATATGTCAGTTTACATGTCTAATATACATATATATACACATGTGTTATTTTGTCACAGTCAACCTTTCTTCAATTTTTTTTTAATTTCTCTATGGATGGAATTACAACCTGCCTGAATTTTAATTGATAGAACCATAAAAAAGATAATGTAATTATGTAACAAATTATCTATTGTTGACTGTGACCTTTCAAAAGCATACATTGTTTTAAAAGATATATTTTTGTACAATTGTTTTTTAATTCTACTGATAAATATGACTAACAGCAACATAACATTAAAACATTAATAACAATCTCATTTCTAACTAATTATATAATAAAAATCATAAAATAAATAATAAAACACAATTTATCCGTAGACCTATTTTGACTTTAAATCTCACACTAACTAACCTATGCTGGTCTCCATCTGGTCTCACATCTTATTACAAATATATCTGCTTTTGAGCTTTAGAACTTATCAATAAAAATTATATACAACTAAAAGAAATACAAGTATGCCAACAGTATTTTAAAATCTGTTCCTTTCTATGAAGTTGTTGATCCTTCTCCCATATATAAAATATGGAATTTTCTTTCGTCAATGTTTTTCTTTAAAAATAACACCAATATTACTTCCTGCAAGGTAATTCTTTGGATATTCACCATAACGTGACGTTCAAAAACTTGCTGATTTAGAATTTTAACTTTGAATTTTACAAATAAGGTTTTGATCATAAATTTTGCTTTATTACTCAAAAGCCTCGACCTTGAATATTAACAAAAACAATATGCTTATGAACAGCAGCAATAGGTACATGTATAACGTAAATAAAATATAGTCCTTCACTTAATTATATGTTTGAATGCTGAATACACATTAAAATGAGCCTAGAGATAGAACATAAACCCACCTTAAAGATTTCAAATCCTGCTATATCCAGGATACCAATGAAGGAAGCTCCCTGTCTCTTTGTTCTATCTAATGATCTGTTAATTCTGGTTACCAACCATCTAAACATTCTTTCATAACAGGCTTTGGCAATAGCCTCTGTTGCAAATTCAACCTGGCAAAATGCAAAAATGAACATGATTATGGCTGGAAATTAAGGATAATGAAGAAAACGTGTTCTCTTTTGTTGTTCTCAATGTAATGAACAAGATTATTTTCTTTCAAGAGTCTAAAATAAGGTAAACTATTGTAATCTTATTTATTTCTTGGATAATTTCTTTTATGTAAAATCCTCTTGTAGCAGACTTAAAAAATTATAATTTCTCTTACCGTGTTGATGTATTCATATTAAAAAAGAAACAAGTTTGACAAATTCCTGATGATGTATATTTCAGTTATTTTTGTACTCAAAATGTCACACAATTAAAATGGTCACAAAAATAACTTATTAAATTGATATACCATTTCTTCATCCATTTCTGTCATTTCCATTAAGATCTAAGACACAGTTTACAATAAAACATTACCTAGCTTCTAAATTTTCAGGGATTAATTCATTACTAGCCAATTTTAAACAAGTGAAACTGTGAGCTACTGCTCACTGATGATACCCCCGCTGCAAGTGGATAATATTAATAGTGTAAAAATATGCAAGTGTTCGGTAAACAGGAAGTTGTCGAGTAATGAATCTGAAAACGCATCACACGGTATAGCTGACTTATATAAATCCTGAAACCAAATTTCAGAAATCCTTGTATTGTAGTTCCTGAGAAAAATGTGACGAAAATTTTCAACTTGGATATCATGTGTAAAATTATACAAGTGTTCGGTAAACAGGAAGTTGTCGAGTGATGAATCTGAAAACGCATCACACAGTATAGCTGACTTATATTAACCCTGAAACCAAATTTCAGAAATCCTTGTATTGTAGTTCCTGAGAAAAATGTGACGAAAATTTTCAACTTGGCTATCATGTGTAAATTAAATCATACAAGTGTTCGATAAACAGGAAGTTGTCGAGTGATGAATCTGAAAACGCATCACACGGTATAGCTGACTTACATAAATCCTCAAACCAAATTTCAGAAATCCTTGTATTGTAGTTCCTGAGAAAAATGTGACGAAAATTTTCAACTTGGCTATCATGTGTAAATTAAATCATACAAGTGTTTGGTAAACAGGAAGTAGATGAATGATGAATCTGAAAACACATCACACAGTATGGCTGACATATATAAATGTTGATACCAAATTACAGAAAGGGTCGATGTGTAGTTCTTGAGAAAAATGAGACGAAAGTTTCATGGGACGGACTGACTGAGGGACTGACGGACGGACTGACAGACAGAAGTAAAACAGTATACCCCCCTTTTTTAAAGCAGGGGTATAAAAAAAATCTTGCAGTACAGGAAGACATTTTTTTTTTATTGAAATGAACTGACTTCTCTTGGATTCAAACAACAGTATTTTCCTTTATCTTACCTGTTCTTTGGTTTGGGCCTTAGTAACTTGGTCTCTACCCACTTTAATCTTAGGTTTAAGGAATGCCTGGACCATAGTTGTAACTGAGAGTCCAAGTAAGTGGCATGATTTCTGGGCAACTGAAAAATTCAAGAAAGCAATTAAATACAAATATATCAGTATAGACAAGTTTGTTTTTCTCCTAATCATTAAGAAATAATAAAATAATTCTTATTTGAAACATCATTTACAGTCACACCTGTCTCAACTGTCACCCGCCTTTATAACGACCAAAATCCTTTTCTATATTATTCCAACTCTTTTCAGTGATAAACTAATTTTTGCAGAATATTATCATTTCAACTTTTATCAACCAATATAATCATGAAGAAAAATGTTTGTGTTCCATACATGTTTGCCTGTAAATTTTTGTAGTCATTATTTAAATAATACATTTGTAAGTCGTGGCATATTTTTTTTAAATTTCAGCTCATTTATATGTTTCATCCATTAGTGTGATGTAAAATTTTGCTAAACTGGTACATTTTAGTTCCGGGGCTAGTTGAAACTTGCCTCAGAGTGTGGGATATTCTCATTGTTGAAGGCCTTGGACTGTTTTCTGGTTGGGTTGTTGTCTCTTAAACATATTACCCATTTCCATTCTCAATTTAATCATAGGTCCTTTTATTTAGTTAACACATATTTTTTGTACTATAACTAACCTGTATCATCAGGCATTGTAGCTTGATCACTGCTTCTCTCTTGTTTGAATGTCATGTTACCGAACATAAGTACTGCCGAAATTACTCTCAGAATGGCTGAAAATATAAGTACATAATCATTGTCTTATTTAAAACATTAAAATTTTATAGTATAATATGTATTTGATCTATTTAGATATGTTTCATGAAAAAAAACCATTGCTAATAAACCACTTTGAAATTCCCCCTTCCCCTTTTTCCGCTTTGCTTATAATGCATTGTATAATCTGCGGAACAGTTTAAACACATCAGATTATCATTCACATTTAGATATTTTGTAATTATAACCGAAAAGTTTTTCTATTGACTTATGGTCATCTTGAGAAATAAAAGCAGGTTTGAAAATATGGCATTACTCTTAATGTTATGTTCAGTAAACATTGGCAAGTGACCACATTATCACAGAATTTAAAATTTATGAGAGAGGTCTCATTATTTCATTATGATACAACAAACCAAAAATGTCCTTATTACTCTTGTAGAAATTTTCAAAAACTAGCAGATCCATCAAATAGATTTTCTAGAGAAGAATCAAATATAATGAGCTCATTTGTTAACATTTTCAAAACTTAACAAATGGGTTTTCAAAATCAGCCCAGAATACAAGAAAATAGTATGTTCAGGTACAACATCCCCCTCATCTGTTATGTCTGGATACATTTTCTTACTAGAGTAGCACTACAAAATTACCTGCTTGATCTTCTGGTGAGATTCCCATGATTGTCATGGCTTCAATTGTTGATCTGAACTCTGCTGTATCATCCACACCTTGTACAGGTACTCTACCCATTGTCATAAAACGGTAGTTCTTAAAGTCATCTAACAAGAATTCCTCTGCAAAAACAAAATATTTTAAATTTAGAAATTATTTTGTGTTTATTTATTAATGTTATTGTTGATCAAGTTAGTCTTCTGACAGTAAATTTCTATTTTAGTTGTTGAAAATAAATGTTAGAAAATAGGACTTCTTTAAGATGTCTTAACAAAATGTCATGTGTGTATATCAAATAAATAACCCTACTTTTCTCTCTAAAAGTCATTATTCAGAGTTAAGAGAGTGAAAGTCAAATGAATATCTAATTTTGCTTGTTTGCAAGCTGCTAAACAT